>NC_045157.1:21369450-21394456 GCF_900700415.2 Clupea harengus
CACACACACACACACACACACACAGACACAGACACACACAGACACACACAGACACACACAGACACACACAGACACACACAGACACACACACAGACACACACAGACACACACAGACACACACAGACACAGACACACACAGACACACAGAGACACACACACAGACACACACACAGACACACACACAGACACACACACAGACACACACACACACAGACACACACACACAGACACACACACACAGACACACACACAGACACACACACAGACACAGACACACACAGACACACACAGACTTGCTCCCCCTCTCTGGAAGCATCAGGGCCATTTGGAAGCCGGAGTGTGTCAGGGAGACAATTAAGCGAGCCGGTTCCCCTGTGTCACCTGTAACGTGATGAACTAATAGAGCTGTTGCAACTGCGCATCCTGACAACTGACAAGTGGCCCCCCTCTCCACACAACAACACACTTTAACCCAATCAATGGGCCTCAATTGGAAGGGGCTATTTTTCCCCCTCCACCCACCCTTTGGCCCCTGCCCTCCAAAATGAGCTGTGACAATCTCACATTGACTTCATATCAACCGGAGGCCAAGGAGCAAAACATGCCCCTCTCTTCAGATATTGACAAGTGCTTTTGGCTACAAGTAGTGCCCTAAAGTAGATTTATTGGCTCAGGTTATATGGTATAAATATTTATCTAATATCTGTCATGCTGCCAAAATGGCAATTGTTTGGGTGTAGGGGTCAGTATCGATGAAGTGACAGTGGCGGGCACTTGGCTTGACTTATGTTTGAGGACATTGTTTTATATAGCTGGAAATGAACTGGCCCTGTGGCAACTCTGAAGCACTTGTTTAGTATTCCACCTTTTAGCACAAATAACCCTTTCCTCACATTTGGCCTTGGACTGTGATATTATTGATTATATCAATTTTTACTAGACCTGTTTGGATGTGATCTATTTTTGCGCAAATGCACAAGTTTAGCATGAAATACTAAAATAATTTTGTGGACCCTACTGGATACATTCTGTTCTAGAGAGATAGAAAAACCAGTCCTGTCAATCACACTGACGTGAGGGAACAGATAATTATCCAGTCTCAGTGTAGTCTCTCAGTGTCAGTACGGGCCACATTGTGTTGTGCGATTTTTGACACCTTTTATCAAAGTCGAAGGTAACAAGGGACTCAAACAAATCGTCATTAAGCTTTCCATCACTCGCTGCCACACCATTGTCCTCTTATAAATTGGACAGCAAATGTTGTATTGATCCTCCCCTCTTCTCCCGCTGCTGAACTTCAAATGACCTGAGCGCCTGCCTAGTTGTTTATGGCTGCGAGTAGCATTTTTCTGCCTCTGATATTTCTCAGCCTGCAGTGGCATCTGCTGATTATTTATCTCTATATGCTTTCACAGATAAATGAGCAAGACATTCAGTACCAGGAGCAGCTGGGACATGGAAATGGTGGCACTGTGTACAAGTAAGTCTGCTGGGCTTCTGTGAAATGCGCCCCTTTATGAATCCCCTAGATGTATTCTTTTTTAATATGCAACTTTACCAGAAAGACAGACAGTGAAATATCCAGCAATAGTTGCATGCAGTTAAATGAAAGCAGAAGTGACCTTTCTTTGCGTAACTAAGTTCTGTTTTCTTACTATTTATATATAATACATTTCACTGTCTCATATAGGAGGCTCTACAGGAGATGTGGGTCTGTCATTTTGTCTCAGGCCTTCATTGTATTATTTATTTCATGACATGAAGGTTGCCAAAATGGTATGCGGTATTGATTTTGAAGTTGAGGAATGGGAGTTGTTATGCGTGTCTCCTCCTTGCAGGTTGCGCGTCACAGCCCATTTCTATTACTACAGTGATATACGAGCCTGGCACGGGCAGCGCGACAGGGTGGCGCAGGTCGCCACGCTCAAATCTCTATCCCCCGCCCCCTCAACACCATTTCTACCCAGTATCGAAATACTTTATTGAGATTGAAGTATTGATCACCTCTCAGGCTGGCCTTGACTCCACATCAGTGCGGTTGGCCTTTAGTTATTTATTTATTAAGTTTGATGCGGGGGACCTCAGCATGCCACGGCTCGCTTTCAGGCGCTGTCATGCCTCTCCTTCCCTGGGCCGGCTGCCTTTCACTGTAGGGGGAACTTCGTTCATTTCATCCATGTGATATGTTCATTGACGGGGAGGAATAGAGATGGAAAAAATTAAGGTGGTCACTCTGGCAGTGGTGGTGGAAATCCGTTAAACCGTGCCCTAAAAAGCCAATATTGCAACCGAGACAACTTTTAAATCAATCAAGCTCAGCAGAAAAGCCACACGGACCGGTCCAGCTACCCATTTTTATGATGGGGCAGAGGGAAAAAGTGCTGATTTTATTTTTTATTTTTTCTATTGTGAATGCTTTTGAACAATTTCTTGCTAGGGTGCACACGAGGCACTTTTGATGTTATGTTTTGAGTGAATGAGCACTCTGTCACAGGTTAAATAAGATACTCAACAAATGACTTGGGAGTTGTTTGGGGATATGTGGTTTCCGACATCCTTCAAGTGTGATGGTAAAGAATTATTTGTTTGGTAGAGGTTGGTGGCAGTATAGGGGACATACCACCTCTGTCGATTAAAAAACAAACAAGACAAAAGATTGTGTATTTAAGCTCGATGCTAGACAGGCACTCATTGGGTATATGTGTGTATACGTGCATGTCTGCCCGTAGCAGGGTGCTTAGGTTAGCAGGTTCACAAAAAAACAGTGGGGTGAAATGTAGACGTCCACCCAGACTCACAGCTGGGAAACAGGAGGCTCGGCTGCCCAGACAGCTTGCCAACGGGTCTGGCCTTGACCCGACGTTGGTTGCCCGGGTCCGCACCAGCTTAGGGCCAGATCTGACCCAGGGGTCGGCTGCCCTCTGGTTGCCATCCATCTCTGTTCCAGAGTCCCCTGTCCTCAACCACCTCCACTCTAAACACTTTTGGTTAATGTAAAACACAAACCACTTTGACCGTCAAACATGCATGGATTTTTTTTTCCTTTTTTTGAAAGAGCAAGGTGCCTTGGGTATAAGCTTAAATTGCTTTTCCTTTATAAAATAAATCGCTCAGCTTTTCTATTGGGCTTTAACCTAACCCATGCCTCCCACTGTAGTGTTATTACATGTCAAGGCCTGAAGAGTTGATAAGGTTGTCTTTGACAACCTCAAACGTGCGACACGCTCACACACACATACACACTCCTTTCTTTCTCCTGCCCTCGTGTCTGCACAAAACAGCTCCACTCAGGAGCATGCAAACATAGGTCAGCGTTCAGTTTCGTACGGCATGCGTTTCTTTCTCGTGATTCAGTACTTGAAGGTGCATCTTGGACATGTGGCCTCTGGAAATGGCTCCCGTTAGCCTTCTTACCTTTTCAACCCTCTGCTCTCTTGGACACTGTGCTCATGGAGCTGAGAGGTAGTTCAACACCAATGACACCTTTGATGTTTGTCAGTTGCGCTGATGGCATGATATCAGAGGAGTTTCGTTACACTCATACAGAATTTCAGCACACGTCACCCTGCGTAGGGTTGTGCCCTTTGGACAGGCTAGATATCTCGCTCAGAAGGATCTGCTGTCATGGCCCATTGCATTTGCTCACTGATGCGTTACACATGCCCAGTTTGACTGGCATTTGAATGAACGCCTGTTCAGACCTGTTCCCCCAAAAGATTTAATTTCATACCACATGCTAGCTGCCACTGCTCTTACTTTTGTGGTTGGTATTTGAAGCCCCCTCCTTTCACTCTTGTTCCCCTTCCCTTTCTCCCTCTCCTCTCTTCTCTTCTCTTTCCATCACGTGTGGGTCCTGTGTTGGTCGTCTCAGGTGAGGGAGGTGAGGTCTGGGAGCTGCCGGTAACCCAAGTTGGCGTCTGTGAGTGCGGCCATGATTCTCAGCCGCTGGCCATGAATAGTGCATGACGGAGCTTTCATTACAGCATGGGCTTGAGTGTAAATAAGATACAGCGGATGGGACGTGTTTACCGGGGGTCAGGACACCGCCGTCTGGATAACCTTGCCCTGGGTGGCAGGCCTGTCACAGTAACTCACTCTCCCCTGTCTGACCATGCCAGGTTTAGGGACAGTCCATGGTTGAACCCTTTAGTTATCGGCCACTTATGGCAAGCATCTCTCCAGGTGATGGTGGCTTGAGCTTGTCTTAACTGTTGTTAATATTGTTGAGCTACGGTACTTCAGATTAGATACAGCAAGTGTCATCAGAAGGAATTTTGTCCTTTATCCCTAATGAAATAATAATTTTTCTGTCCATATGGGGACATGTTAAATTCAAATACTGTTATCAATGTTCTCTGCTGTTATCAAGGGCTTGAATCGGTACCCAGTGACTATCAGAAACTTTACTTTCAGTGATTAACATGAGACACTACACCATCATCACTGTCTCAATTAACATCTTCCACTGGTCTTAATTAACAAGCAGATGTCTTGTTTAACTGATGTTGATTGCAGCTTCAAGGAAAAGTAAGACATCACGTTAGATGTAAAAGCAAGTTTCATAGGCTGTTCAAGGGGTCATTTCAGGCTTCCTCAATCAAATTACAGTTATTAGGTTTATGTCCAAAACTTGTGATCCAAAACTTAAAAAGCTTGAAATTGAATACAATGGATCATTAAATACATGGATTTCAGTGTTTAGTAAATACACTCGCATGCACCAAACAAGACACTCAGTGGTAATCTTGGAATGTCATTTCCATAATTTCCACAAGATTAGGAATAGGAGTCACATGCTATTTGTTACAGAGGGTGCCCCACACTAAGCACCAGCGGGCTCCTGGGTTCCGACCCGTATTTCGATCCCTCTCCCCCTCGATTCCACACTCAATTTCTGTCTCTTTCTCTACTGTCCTGTCAAATAAAGGCTTGAATAATCCCCGAAATAAAACGAGAGGGTGCTCTACTTGGCTCTCCGTGCTCCAGTGTTAAACAGTTGTAATGCACCTAGGAACTATTAACTTAACAACATGAATTCTCAAGGACATCAGGTAGGACATGTTACAAATGTGGGAACATGAATGTGCTAAATTGAAGATGGGGAAAGTGGTAGGCCCAAGGACGGTGGAAAGGACTTGAGTTTTTGTCCTGACTGAAAGGTTTCAACATCCTTAGAGAAACCAAAAAAGTGAAGGTGGTGTAAAACACTATTGGAGTATTTTCTGATACACAAAAATCCAATAAAAAAAAAACAAGAGCAACCTTGAAGAGCAGTCCCAAGATCTTTATGTCTTTGCCCTAAATGTGGGTATTTACTGGTCTACCCACTTAAAGACGTCATTAATTAAAGCCCTCGGCTGCTTTGGAGGTGTCTGACTGTGTAACTGGATCCCCCAATCTACTCGGCATTAATCACTCTACTGGCCTGTGAAGAGGCCCACTGCCTACGCCGCGGGAGAGCGGCACCGGGCCGCCGTAGACCTGCGGTAAACAAATGACGCGGGTTGACGGGGGGGGAACAGTCTGGTGCACGGCTCTTACTGAGCAGCTGTCCCATTGGAAGATCAGGTGATGGCAGGGGCAAAGGCGTGGGTTATGTAAACCAAGCTCTTGCCCACTGCCCCGGCCCGTAACCTAAGCTAGCGGTCTGGATTAACGGGACATCATAATTAAATCATTGCGTCTTTGCCCGTTAATATGCCTGACATCTGAAACCCGTCTGGGAAAACTCAAACAGAAGCCAGGCTGTTGTGATCAGCAAAGGGCCTCTAAATATGCTGATGTTATGTAGGCTACAGAGCAGGGCAGGTGACCTTCTCAACATGTGACAAGTCCTTATCTAAGGGCATCACAATGCAGGTGCAGTCTCTCAGTTAGACACATTTAGCTGGCTATTGATTGCACGTAATTACCATACCAGAGCGAAGTTGTGCCTTCCCTTCCTCAGCCTTCACAGAAGGCTATACTTGGTAGTGTTCTCTCAGTGCTGCGTAGATAACTGTTGAAAGTTTACAATGCTTGTGTTTCACATTGATGTACACCTATCAGTAAATCTTAGTAAATCAGTAAATGTTGATGAATAAGTACCACTGTCTTTGTGTCATAATCATGGTGCAGGTCATGGTGTTTCTAAATCAAAAGGCTTATGTTGCATAAAAACTATAATTATAGGAAGTAATGATATTTTTGTCTTAACAGGGCTTACCATGTCGTGGGCAAGAGGGTTTTAGCAGTGAAGGTAAGCCTGACCCCTACTCTCTTGTGGTTCCCTTGATGTTTTTCCCCCCAATTTACAGAAGAAAGGACGTAATCTCCTGGCGTCTGCTTCGCTGCTTTGGCCATAAGACAAATCAAACAAAATGTCCGCCACGTCTTCATTGCCACTGTGGTCAGCAGCACCATCAGACTGATTGTCTCCACGCTCCTCTATCTGCTCCTGACCTTGTACCCTTGGAAGCGTGCCTGTGAGATTAGGAGTGAATTAAGACGGGGGGATTTTAATGTGACCTGTGACTGGCACATTTGTCTCCCTGAGTCTCCCGCTGTAAACAGGCAGAGACCTCCATGGCAGATAGTGACAAATGGCCGCGGTGCCCTGTTGGACCTTAATAGAGGCCTGCTGATTGGAAGCCACCAAAGAAGAAATGTACATTTCCTGTGCCTGACTCTCTGTTCAGCTTGAGGTCTAGGATGCTCTTTTATCTGGCATTCAGTTCCTTCTCTCACTGCTGACTGACCCCTTTTCGTTCCCTCGTTTTCATTCGTCCTTCCCTTCCTCTGCTGTCGATTGCCCTCTCTCCCTTTATCTCTCTATCCACTTCCTTGCTACTTGTTGCCTCTGGGACCTGTCTTGCTAAACTAAGCTCTCTCATTTGCCCTGTCGTGTAAGTGATCTCCTTTGAATGAGCTTTAAACGTGGGCTCTCACTACCTGTAATCAATGGTTTCTAAATGTGACAGCTAATCTAATGTGCTGCCCAGTTCTAGTTAGGCAGGGTATACATTACTGGTTGCCATTCTCCTCAAGGTTGTTCACTAAACAAGCAGGCAGAATTGAAACATTTTGCGAAATGTTTTATGGAAAAGATAACATTGTATTATTGGTATATGTAAAACAGATCTTGGTATCAAATCAGTGTTCCAAATACAGTATGGCATATCATAAAAATGGGTCATTGTCCCATCTCCTCAGTCTGTGCATGGACTGTGGGACTACAGGTCTTTTCATAGTGTTTTAGCGACTACTGTTCCTCTGCACTACAGGTCATCCCTTTGGATATCACAGTGGAGCTGCAGAAACAGATCATGTCAGAGCTTGAAATTCTCTACAAGGTGAGGTCTTCTCTCCAGCATGCTTTGTTTTAGATTGAATGCCTTTGCCCCTTTATAGATTCGTATTAGTAGTAGTGTACTTATACCATAATAGTTCAGTATTAAAAGTGTTCTCTCATTTGGAAATGTTTCTATTCACTTTGCAACCCCTTTTCCTGCACCAGTCCTGATGTAGCTTGTGGTGATGCCCTGTAGCTGAAGCTAGCTTTGAACCATTAGCCGTTTGGTGTGGCTGGTGGCACACTGGGCTGGGAGGTGTCGGGCTCTTTGCAGTCCTGTTCAATAATTCAGAGCTGCTTACTGCTTACCTCCCTTATCCACCTCTTCCCAGTGCAGGAAACCAGCCATCACACCATCAGTAGGAAAGCAACTAGCACAGAACACGTCCCATGTCACCACCATCCACACTATGCTTGTACCCAGGAGTGGTCCTGCTAGGGTCAAAAACTTGATGTTTACTTCACACAGTCTCAGTCTAATTCCAATTTACATCACTGTAACTATTTGAATATTAGTAGATTCCTTGTAATTGGGTGTGGTGTTATTAGAAGATGTGTGTGCGTCTCGTATAAGAGAGGAAGGCGTAAACCTGTGAGTTTTGCCTGTTTCTCGCTGCAGTGCGATTCGCCGTACATCATCACATTCTACAGCGCCTTCTTTGTGGAGAACAGGATATCCATCTGCACAGAGTTTATGGATGGTGAGCACCACTGAACAGCTTGGATGTCTCCATACTGGCTCTCCCATGTCATTGCAATTCTGGTGCATGAAGCGAATAGGTGTTCAGTGACACTGTATTGTCTTGCAGGGGGTTCACTGGATGTATACAGGAGAGCGCCAGAGCATGTGTTAGGCCGGATCGCTGTGGCCGTGAGTATCCCTTGTGCCCCTGCACGCTGTTTTTGGATAGCATCATGTCACCTCACACTCCAGAAGCCCTCATTGTGCTCTCCTCCTCTATCTACCATCTGAACGCTACTGCGTGTTGAATGACTGGAGAGGTTTGCTTCACTTGCATACAGAGTGTTGAGAACCAACTTGGTGGGATCCTCTGGTTCTGCGAAACCCAGAAGAGGTTTTGCGAAACCCAGAAGAGGTTTTGCACTCATCGCACGTAATGCTTTTGTGATCTATTGTTTTTGTGATTTTCAGCCTTCATTATCCTCTCCTCCAGCCGTTACTTTCATCCCCGCTCTTAATCAAACATTAATGGCTATTTAGCTATTTAGTTAGCGTTAATTCTGATGCACAGCACCCCACCCTTAACACCCACCTACTCAGACCACTTAATTATCTGGATAAAGGCACCCAGGAGGTGCACTTGTGGAATTGGGCTTTCAGCTATTCCTCTCAATCTGTCTTTTGACTCCAGTTACATTCAGTGGTCTGTTTCACTTTAGCAAATAGCAGAGCAAGGGATCTGCCATTCTGTGAAGCGGCCTATAGACAACATGTTTTTTGAGACGATAAATACATTCTCTTGTACTATTCCTTGCCTTTCTGCAACTTCCAAAACAGGTGGTCAAGGGACTTACATACTTGTGGAGCTTAAAGATTTTGCACAGAGGTAAGCGGCGGTTATATTACATTATTGTTCATAATAACGTGTATCGTCTTCTATATCTGCTCATTTGTGTGGTCACTTACCATCTGCTTGCCCCCCCCCCCCCCCATGTCTGTCCCCATAGACGTCAAACCTTCAAACATGCTGGTGAACACAAGAGGACAAGTGAAGCTCTGCGACTTTGGAGTCAGCACGCAAGTATGTCCCCCTCCCTGTCTCTGAGTTTGTGTCTCTGAGCGTGTGTCGATGAGCGTGGCCTGTCAGGGAAATGTGATAGCCTCTGACAATCAGACCAGCATTTGCCTGTCAGAGTCCTTTTATTCACGCTCAAATCATGATCCAGAGGACCCTCCTGGGACTGCCTCCCTCCCATAGCTTGACACCCCCCCTCCCGTTGTACCTCAGATTGCAATGCCTCCGTGGCTCAAACCGATCCAGCTGTTGTAATTACTCCATTCACAGTCAATGCTGCCGCCTCATTGATATGCATCTGAGGCCGTGGCCAGGGCTTGTCTGAGAGACAATGGCAAAGACTGAGAGCGTTGGAGAGGGGGTGTTGCATTCTGCGACATTTGGGACAGGCTTGCCACCTCAATAAACAGTGGAGAGCAACAATAGCCACCCATCACTCTCCACATGCCCACCAGTTCTAATTAATTCTCACCGCCCTGTTTCTCCTCCGAGATCCACGCTGACGATGACCCCTGGAAGGGGGACTGAATGCGGGCGTGTGGTGCCAGAACCCCCCCCAACGTCTCGTGCAGGAGGCAGGAGAGTCCCTGTGCTAGACCCTCCCCAGCCAAATAGAAGTGTGCCACCAGGGGAGCACCTCTCATTACTGCCCCCCACCCCACAGCACTCCCCCCCTCCTGTCAGCACTATCCATGAAATCTCCACTGTTTGCCCCATTTCATAGCGCCTGTCCCAGCGGACTCTTAGCATGTATGTGAGAGGGGCGGCCGACACAATAACAGTCTATACATTTCAGATGCAGGTGTCTGATCTGAACGCTGACCCACCCCCCCCATTTTCCCCTTTCTGGGTTGAGTATATGTTTACAGAGCCACGATGCACTGCAAGATCAAATTCAGTATTTTTTTGTTGTCTATATTTGTTTTCTTCTATACTGATGTACTTGTGCTCACTGTGACATTGCATCACTATAGTGCAAGTCCTGTGTGGTGAATGCTGTCAGTCCGGATGGCCTTTCAGACTGATGAAAAAATGCTAATATTGTCTTTAATTTAATTTTTTCTTTCAGTTGGTGAACTCCATCGCTAAAACATACGTGGGAACTAATGCCTATATGGCTGTAAGTATAACTCATATTCCTCGTGCTTTTTTCAGCCCAAAACCAACGATAGTTAATAGTCATTAAGTGAAGAGGGTTTGTTGCCACTCCTCTGCCCTCTCCCCTCCATCAGTAGCACAGCAGGTGTTCTGGTTGTGTTGCTTGTAAATGGAACGATGCTACATTCCCCCTTTGTAGTGTTTAGCCTTGCTGGGCCACATGCTGCACTAAATAAATTACCCCTCTTATCAAGAGCTGTGCTGCTACCCGCTCACATATAATTAGGACAGACCCTTAGATTAAGCCCAGGATAAAACAGTGCTGTGAACTCCTGCGGCTGTGCTGGACTTTTTTTAATACCGATCAGATCAGAGTAAAGCAGCAGGACATTATTACTCACTCACTCTCTGCAAAGTCAGAGCCACTGATGCACACCCCTGTGCACACTCCTGTGTATTCAGGTACAGGGAGAAGCATACTGCGACTACATATTTACACCTACACCCTACATGCATGAGTGTAGCCACAGAAACAAATATAACTATAAGTATGCCGATCCTGTTCATGTAAAAAGGAGTTAGGTAGTGTGTAACCATTCATGGTGTTCCTTCCCCTCAGCCTGAGCGGATATCGGGGGAGCAGTATGGCATCCACTCCGACGTCTGGAGCGTTGGCATCTCATTAATGGAGGTAAATTTGCCCTGCTTTGTCTCAGTGAAGGTTACAGTGAGCACTTCATATCTGAAACAATGTGCACGCGTGCCTCGTTCATGACACAGTTGACTGCCATAGAAACAATGGTGCCCTGCTGTTGTCGATCACTGGGACTGGTAGCGTGTGGTGAGCTGAGCTTCCATTCCCTGTGGGCAGGCTGTCCAAACAGATGTTGGCCCACAGCAATGCATGGATCACTCTTAGGAGCTCCCACTGACTTCCATAAAGGGCTCGGCTCTAACAGTTCTCTCTCTCTCTCTCTCTCTCTCTCTTTCTCTGCTCTTTCACTATCTCATCTCTCTGATTTCTCTTTATCACTGACGTACACATAGTGTGTTTCACCTTCTGCCCTATGCCTTTCCTCAGCACATGCCATGTTTCTGTAACAGTTTTGCGCTGCTTCTAGTAGCAGCGGTGGCCTGGTGAGCATGGGTGATGCTGAGATTGGGAGTCAGTGTGGCAGAGCGCCATCAATCACCCAGCCAATAGAACTCCCAGTAATTAGAGCCCTGCACTCTCGCGCCATGCCTACTGTACCTCCACATACCAGTCCATGCTCCAACCGTGTGTGTGTGTGTGTGTGTGTGTGTGTGTGAGAGTGAGTGAGATCCTTCAGGGTGGGTGGTTCTTGTCATAGTACCCCAGTAAGGTCGTCTTTTGAAATAGCATTCTAATTTCAGCATGCTAGTAGTTCTCTTTGGCATTATTGATTATCAATCTGTTACTGTCAGGACTGGCCACAGCTCTGATAAATGACTGCCTCCCACCCACTAGTGTTTATCAATACCAGAAGATATTATCACAACTCTAATAGTAATTGATGTAAATGTTGAAAAGTATCGGTCAACATTATTGATATGATCATGAGGGAGTGGTCCAAGGCTCCTCATATTAAGCTAAATGAAATGGCCTCTGAATGTCACTGTCACTCATCTGGATCAATCTAAAGATTGAAGCTGAATGTCGCCCTGTAATGTAATAAGAATGATGGTGATAATAAACTGAGTGAGGCTAGTCGAGATCTAAGACTTTTTCTTGCTCAGACTGTGGATGTCAGTGATGTTCCTCTTCAGGTTTACTGCAGCTGCTAGCTTTGCCTTAAATCTGTCTGCACCCAAACATCCTTCATCTCTTCAGGGGGTTCTGGTTTAGTTATTAACTAATTGCTGTGGTTTTCTTTTCAGGAGCTCAATACATGGGAATGGGCATTGAGCCATTCAAAATCTTTTTCTTAAGCCATCAGATGCTGTCATCTATAGATTAAAACTGAACCTAAATGATTTTGTTAACACTTGGTCAGAATTACTGTTTGTTTGTGTTTTTAGTAGGCCTAGATTTTTTTTTTTTAACCAGTAATTGTGTAATTGCTCATCAGCAAAGTGGCCCCAGCCATGCATTTATGACATAGGGTTTTTAAAATGTCTCTTAATTTCTTTGTTCACAGTTAGCCCTGGGCACATTCCCATATCCACAGGTGAGTGTAAACCTTTCTTTCTGAAATCAATTTGAACACCCTGCCTAATGGCATGTGGCAATGTAGCCTACATTTGTGTACTTTTGTTACATTGATCTCATATTGATATTAATGGTTAACAAGGGCGATAACGATAATCTAAAATCAAGGAGCAGAATGCACTTGACAGTAGATAGTTAATGTCAGCTTTAGTGAGGGAGTCTTTATTTTAATTCCAGTAATCCACTTTGAGCAAGATCAAATACAATCAAGAATGAGGTATAGGTAGGCGCAAGTTGCCCACCCAAGGTCCAGCGTCAGGTAAATTGTTATAGTTAACTTGGTCTGAAACGCGTAGGAAACTGATTGAGTGTCTGTAGAGAGGCAAACTGGGGGTGCCAGCTACTTTATTTTCAGTTGACAATCAACGTTACAACGTGCTAGCAGATAAGTAGCTGGGCACATAAGTAGTTAGTAGACTAGAGCTGCACCAAAATGTAATATTTGTAGTACAAACACGTGTTGCTGGCTGGTAAAGAGAAACGTAAGTCCTGGCTAACTGCTAGACGGAAATGTCTCCTGTAGGAAGAGGTTATCCCATCTTTAGACAACAGTATGGCTAACGTTAGCCAAGTTAGCTAATCGGTTGCATAAAAATCACATCACAAGCTATGAAGCCTAACGCAATTATGACGTAATGGTCGTCGTATAGGTTGTATCAACTTCAAATAATATTTCTGCGATAATTCTTATTCTCTGACCGTAGGACAATGGTTAGCGCCCTCGACCCTCAATCAGATGGTCATCAATTGACCGATCGCCAGGGCCCCGCCCCCTTAGTTACTGTTGCTACGTCCGACACAATTCCCGGAACTGTCAAGCTAAAAGCCATGGCGAGTACGGGGACAAGCGCTATAGCTGTCAGTGTGAGTGATGATTTTTGGAGTAATACCTCCACGATATCCTCCAGATCAAGGCAAAAGGGACTGCAATATGCAGTGGAAGGATATCCAAAATATTAAGATCAACAACGAAGTGGACACAACAATAATCGAAGCAAAAGTATACAGGTCTCAATAAAAAAAATGAGAAACCCCACGACCTCTTCATTAAATGCAACCAGCACAAACCTTGTAGACTAGTCATGTTATTTCACCACTGGGTAAGATCTGTATATAATATTTCAAGCTAGCTAATAACCTACAAAGATTCTTTATTCTTATTATTTATTCCGTCTCTGGCGAGACACTCTGGTACTGGAGGTATCTATCGATCTAGCTAGCTAGGATGGTGACAATCTAGAGAACAGTACAGTAACGTACCAGTGTGGATCAAGATAGCTGCTAGTGACGTTATTGTTCAAGGGATGTGTGTGCATGTTGCTGAAAGTATTTCACAGTCACTGTAGTGATAACTTGCTTGTAAAATGATGATCCTGATGTAATGCTATGGCTTTGTATCAGATCGCCAGGTTATTGGTCTCAGGTTGTGCCTTATGCATACCTTGGGATACTCAGGAGTAGGTTGCCCATTCACAAAATGCCACAAAGATTAAAATAAAACAACTTCATAATGGCCTTTTGTTCAACATTGATACAGTATGTTAAGCTCGAGCTAGTCTCTCCAACTAAAGTGTTAATGTTAAAATCAAAATGTTAATGTTACCGTCTGTAAAATTGCACACTGAGCTATCCTAGCTAGCGATGTTGATGTTACGTCTGTAAAATTGCACGCTGAGCTATCCTAGCTAGCGATGTTGATGTTACGTCTGTAAAATTGGACGCTGAGCTATCCTGGCCAGAGATAGCAAACGCCAGCAGCATAAATACAAAGTGTTCGTTAAAAGTTCTGTTCAATGTTGTATCAAGCATAAATACAAAGTGTTCGTTAAAAGTTCTGTTCAATGCTGGCGTTTGCTATCGCCAGCTAGGATAGCTCAGAGTGCAATTTTACAGACGGTAACATTAACATTTTGACGGTAACATTTTGATTTTAACATTAACACTTTAGTTGGAGAGACTAGTTATGTACTTGTAGTGGTAATAATACAAGTTGTCATGAACCATAACTGTTTGGGGATGTTCTCTCAACTAGACAGTTAGTTATCATACCTAGCGATAGCGTAGTTCGCTAGATAGATATCATAGCTAGCTCAGGGTTCTTGCACCATTTCAAAAGTAAAATTTAATGCTTTTTAAGACCTTTTTAAGACCTCAACAAATATAATTTAAGACCCAAAAATGTCACAATTTCTTTGGAATACTCAATTTATTGCCTCCTACAATGGAAATCACTGAACTTGTATCGTCTTTAGTAGGGATGGGTATCGTTTGGGTTTTTTCCGATACCGGTGCTAAACCGATACTTTTAAAATGATACCGGTGCATAAACGGTGCCTGAACCGATACTTTTTTTAAAGCACAAAGCGACGATTGACGACATTAAAGAAAGGCTTTTTTTATTGCCAAGGCAATTTTTTTTCTTCAAATTGAACAATATATTAACTGTTTAAAGTATATTATAAATATAAATACATACAAAACACTTGGCTTCCAACTACAGCTTCAAACTTTTTAACTTCAAACTATGAACATTATATTAACTGTAAACAACAGTTTATAGTATACTTAAATAAATATAAATAAATACAAAAAACAGCTTCAAACTTCTTTTGCAAAAATAGTATTATTGGAGTCTTATTTTGTTTGCATTTATTTCATGAAATTTCACCATTTTATGATTTGTTTATACCTATCTTTTCTATATTGTTTATAGTTAATCTTGTTACTTGAACACACTGAGTACGAGAAAATGTGTACTGCCCCTTTAAGAGACTACCTTTAGCTGTCATCTCCGTTTATTTTTCAGTCTTCGGTTGCTGATCTGCCGTTGACTCTTGCCTTCTCTCCCCTCTTTTCACGCAATTGTTTTGTTGCATTTGCTGCACGTCGCAATGTTTTAATCTTTTTGTGCGAAATACAGTCACACTTTTGACCGTTTACCTTTCGGTATTTTCTCTGTTAAAAGGTTGATTGGCTAGTTCTGTTTGTGCTTGCTCTGTGAAATGCTGCATGCTCTTCACTGTCATAAGACTGTTGCTATGAAAACACCAATGAGCGTGAGCGACACAGGACAAAGTTTACATTGGGAGCTGGGGCAGTTTTACATGTGCCCCACGGAATCTGCCTAGCGACCGTGTTCAATTTGCTCAGGCACCGAAATCTGCGTTGCACTTACCCATCTTCTTTGCATTTTGAACCTCACATCGACAACCGCGTAATGGCGACACGCAGCCTGACGTCAGCGTCTGTAGCCGACGTACCGTAAACAGCTATTAAATTGCGGAGACTCAATTCACACAATACTAAATTAATCAACTATTAGATGTTTTACGATGCGCCACTGTGCTTTCTCATCGTCATTAAGCGCACCGGCAAAAAAATTAATACCTACAGCAACTTTACGTGAAATTTAAGACAATTTAAGACCTTAATTACCCGAATTTTAATTTAAGACATTTTAAGACTTTTTAAGGACCCGCGGGAACCCTGTAGCTGCAAGCAGCTTCATTTACTTTGGAGCAGACATATGTGTGTTTTTCGATATATTGAGGTGGGAGTGGGGTCTCCCACACTGTTTAATCCACCGCCGGCACCTTTCCTCTTGTGTTTTGGGCTTTGGAAATGCGGGGAAAAAACACGCATCCCTCTAATCTCTGTGTCAGATCTAAAAGTCCCGTAAGCACACTGCTTCACCATGCTGCTCAGACCTCAAAGTTGTCGGACCTTCTTCTCTTAGTAGCGGTTGCTAAGGTATGATTGGACGAGGGCCGTTCTAGGGAGGAGTTTCGCGATCGGTCAATTCAAACCCGGTGACAGTCGTCGCTGAAAGGGGTTGACTGATGACCAATGGCTCCATTCAAGCCTAGCGAAGATAGCTGTAAAAAGGCTAACTGGCTGAGTATTGTCGGCCCTCAATCAGATGGTTCAGTTCAACCCTGGCGAAGATTACTGCAAGGGTGTGACTGAGTGGTGTTATACCAGGGTGTTATACCAGTTGGTCGGAGTGTTTTTATGATTTATGAAACAATCGATGCTTTTTATTTATTTATTTATTTTTTACAATTCTCATATTCGTTGTATAATTTTTGAATAACTCCTCAGGCACAGATACAGAACACAACCAATAGTACTCATGCATCTATTCACAACCCCTCAAGCTTTCTACTATTGCTCATGAGGACTGACTTTTGCAGATGACCCAGTGGATTTGTGAATCTCATCAGCTTTTTAATTGGATACTAACTGGGGATTTGTTTTGCTTATCCCATTCTTGGAATTGCAAAGCTGTTTACCTTGGAGATAATGTACCTGTACCTCTACAGGCAACATGAAATATACAACACGTGTTTAGAAATTTCAGTGGCTTTGCCATTGTAGCTGTGGCTGGCTGTTGTATAAAGCATCTTAGACCTTTGTTTTGGTTTAGCCATTCAAGCCGTTACAGCGTTGTGCATCCATGACGGTGCGCTTGTGGTGTTAGTATACCAACTTATTCTCAAGTCATGTAAGAGACTGTTGGGACTGAGATTTGAGTGTACTGCTGTTGTGTTTATTTAGCCATCTTCAGGCAGTGACATTAGTCACCTCTTTTAGCATGCTGAGGACCACATTATTGGGCATTATTCAACATATTAGCCCCCTTTGGTAAAAAATAAGTATTAAAGAGATCACCTAGGACAGGCCATGCCAAAAGAGTAACTGCCCTTTGATGAGAAGCTTAGGGACTGTAACACAAGCCTTTCATTTTAGTTTGAGCCAATAGAGAGAACATTTGGATAATATGTTTTCTAAATGGTAATAATTGGTTGTAATGGCCCTTCAGGGAGCTTCATATTAATGTATGTCAGCAAGACCATTGATGCCTTGAGTGTGTAATTTTGTGCACAATTAATCATTTTCATGGGGATTGTATTTTAATGCCTTGTCTTTAGACATGGTCCTAAGATGAGTAGGATGTCTGTTGTTTAAGCATAGAAAACGGTCTCTGTCCTTCCTCTGGTTGTGTGTGTGTGTGTGTGTGTGTGTGTGTGTGTGTGTGTGTGTGAGAGAGAGAGATTGTGATTGTTTGCCTGATAGAGGGGAACACACTACTCTTTGTGTGTGCACGCATGTGTGTGTGTGTGAAAGAGAGAGAGAGGGTTGGGAGAGCCTGGGGCATGTCTCATTTCAAAGTGCTTTCACTCTCTCCGCTCCTGCAACTGCTATTAACGCTGCCATTATCATGCTAATCCAGCATGTATTATTACATAAACTAATGTATTCGCTCTCCGAGTGCAGGCCTGTGCACAAACATTGAATAATAACACAAGAGATGTGATCGCTCCATCCCTGCTCTTGTGTTATCTGGATATCACTAGATGTTGTCCATCTTTATTCAGGTGCTGTTTAGCAACACGCTTGTGGTACTCAGGGTCATTTTAGTGATGTAATGTAATATTTATTATGGTCCTTTGATTATGACCTTTTCACTGAACAAGGGCTCAGAATTAATGGATATTTCCTACTTCGAGCAAATCAAACATGATTCGGATAATTCCAGTACATTTTCAGTACATGCACTGAACCAGACAAGGGCACTGCATGACACTTGAACACGTTGAAGGTACTGTAAAGGCTTGCTATACTTTCCAGCGCGTTGTATAGTGCAGTGATGAGAACTTTTGTCACTAACTTAACTGTACTACTGGCTGACGTACAATAAGAAAAGGTAGAGGAACATATTCTCATTGTAAACAGCTGTGCATTGTTTATAGCCTAGCTGTTGTTCTATACTGAATGAGTCCTTACTGTGCTTCTGAGAAATCAGGAGTGTCACATGTCCATGTGGTTGTGTTTGTCTTCCAGAGAAGTCAGATGGACAGAAAGAGTGTTTCTGCTCCATACACAATATGGGGTATCACCCCTGCACATGCAGCGGAGGATGTCCAGTTAGGGGGATGCTCCTCCACTCCTCCCAAACAAATTAGGCCTAATGACTTCAATATTGTATATAGATATAGATAGAGCTCAAAAACTAAGGACGTTGTAATTCGATGGTTATGTCTTTTTAGAGTGGGGACCACCGCCACTTTTTAAGGATTTTGATGTGTGATCAGTAATTTGTCCACAAATGACCGGAAGTGTGAGGAAAATAAGAAACATCTTTTTTTTCCCCTCTCTCTCTTGGCAAATAGAGCCACAGGCACTGTGCTGGAGCGTTGCATGTTTTCACACCCCATTAATTTATTGCTTCTTCCACCCTCTCTCTCTCTCTGTCTCTCTCCCTCTCTGTCTGTTTCTCTTTTTCTCTCTCTTTCCTTCTCTGCCTTGCATCTTTAATTTTCATTTGGTGGCTGGAGAGAGGGAAGGGAGACTCCCTGCTGCTGCAGTGATTTCCATCTCGTTGTTAATTTTCCCTGCTCCATATGGCGCTGCAGACAGTTCACCTGCGGGCTGAGTCGGAGCGCGCAGCAGCCAGCGCACGAGCACGCGTCCTCGGGCCGAAGCTGTCATTTATGCAGCCTCGCGCATCTGTCTGCAGCCTGCCCCGCGTCGGCCGGGGTGCTAAGACACGCTACGCTACGCCACGCTAGTGCACGCAGCCTCGGAGACGCATTGCATGCACCTGAGATTAGCACAAATCTGGTGCCAATTTGTTTTGCCAAGACGCGAGGGTAGGTGCAGGAGACTTTGAAGGGCATTGGAGGAGTAGGGAAGGGTGGAGCCAGAGGGGGTGAGGGGCTGTCAGGTGCCCCAACAAAGGGACCCCATGCCTGGGTTTGGCGTCATAGCCAGGCCCTTGTTTAGCCCTGTGAGCCAGTTAGGTTGAGCCAGCGATCCAGAGCGCTGGGTTTTTCATCCCCGCCTTGCCATTGATTATAAAAAGGCTCTTTTAATTCAGTTTCACCCCATGTTGTGATTAATTTGCATTCTTTGTCAGGAGTTAATGGAGTTTTTTTGTCATTGTTGTTGTTGTTTTTTTTTTTTTTTTTTATTCGCTCTAAAAATCTTTGAAGACACTAGACTTGATGTGATGTGTATACAGCCGCCAGCGAATCGCCTCCTGATTGATTTGTTCCCTTTGCGCTTTCTGACTGTGTTCTTTTTTAGGTTGTGTTTTTTTCATCATCGTTTTTATTTTTTATATCATTGTTTCCCTTCAGTAGTTTAAATAGATTACAGTTTGATGTGCTCAATATGTTTTATGCAAACATCTCCATTTATTTTTGAGCTGCTGTTTTCTTAAGCCCTGAAGACACAGATCTAAAAGTAATCCAAGTTACTTTGAGTGAAATCTGTTTAATGATTGATGCAGGGGCCGATACAGGGCGTAACACTCATTGAGTGGGCTAATATGAACAGAAATGAGAAATAACACTGTTATTATAAAAACACTCAAATGGGTCCTTCCCAAGCTCTTTCCTTAATATTCCCTCGGAGAATAGAATGGGGTCTATGGAATCACTTCTACAGTGAAAATGCACACACATGGAGTACACATTTGATCGTCAAAAGGGATTTTCTCTCTACCCACTTGTCAAGTGTGTTTTTTTCCCCGTAAACTTTTGCAAATAGCTTTATAACATATCATAAGTAAGACATTAGTCAGGTATTGGAAAATATATATATATATTTTTTTATGGAATGTGAGATTAGGCTTGTCACAGAACCTACACTCCCAGAACTCTCTTTATCTCCGGAGTTCAGAGAAGTATGTTCTAGGAGCATTATCGATCACAGCCATAAAGAGGACTTAAAGAGGAAAAAAAAACATTATGTTTCTCTTTGGGGTTCACTTCAATGCATCAACTCCCTTGAAAAATCTTAGAGCCACACAAAATAATGGGTCACCCCAAGTGACTGGGTGCCTTAATGTGCCCACACTTTTTTGCACAGCATCCAAGGACACCATTCTGGCAAATTAAGAAATGCAATTACAGAATACATTTTTTTTACATTTAAGGACTGCAGTCCCATCAGCAAAGCATCAAAACAAGCAAAAAGTACAATGCCTTTGCATTCTAGTCGGCCCCAGTCTCCTCCTCGAGACACACCCCAGTGCCCATGGTTCTCCCCACTCTGCTCTCCCGCACGAGCTGGAGGGGAGAGAGGAAGAGGAGCATGTTGGAAATTAATGCGCTTGCCTCCCTTCCTTGCTCTCTCCTCGCTAAATGAGTAGCGGGCTATTAACACTTGTGTATTTTCATTATGTAAATGGCGTGAACACATGCCCACAAATTGCCACCAGGGTTGCCATAATTTTCCCTCAGTGATCGTAATGTGTCCAAGTGAGTCATTTTGATTATGACATGCTAATTACATATTGCCTTCTCTCTCACTCGGCTCTCTCACTCTCTTCTTTATCTCTATTTATCTCTCTATTTATCTATTAATCTGTGTATTGATCTATCCATCTCAGCCTATCTGTCTCTTACACTCTTTTTGTTTCTTTCTCTGCCTTTCAGATTCAGAAGAACCAGGGATCTTTAATGGTGAGTGTTTTTATGAGCTTCCTGAGAGGGAGAGATGTAGTAATTCCTTGCCTTTGCTCCAGACAGCAGCATCTCTCGCTCGCTTGGATGCCCTGTTCTAAGCTTCGCCCCAAATTGCATTTTGCTATAAAATAATACACCAGCTTCCTTAACTGCCGCCATTAGATTAAGTGCCGTTAGAAATAAAGAACATTCACACACAATGGTTTCTCTCAGGATTTTCCCCCCCCTGCTTTTTGGGGCGTGTTTGATTAATCTGAATTGCTACCTTTTTATTGCATTAATGATTTTGTTGCCGGAGCACTGTAAGGAAATTGTGTGTTGTTGTCTAATATGTTTTTTTTCACTCCCCCCCTCTCTGTCTCCTTTTTGTCTTGCTCGTTCTAGCCTCTCCAGTTATTGCAGTGCATTGTTGATGAGGTGAGTCGGCTGCTTATGTGCTTTCGCTCCTAAAGTCATCCCTAATGGAGTGGAAAGCTTATATTTTGTTTCCTAATGAAGCAGGGTGCTGGAGCGGCTCCGCCCGTGCCTCCGCTCGCTGCCTTCCCATAACTGCCCTGAGCCACAGAGCTCATAGCAGGCCTCCCTAGAACACAAGGCTAGAGCTAAGGCACGGGCCTAGGCCACAGGGACCAGGGGTCAGGGGTCAGCCTTAAACAGGGCACTAGAGTACAGGACTGGCACAGAGGGCTGATTGTGGACAGGGCCGCAGTACAGGAACTGAGAACTGGGAACTGAAACTAATTAACAGAGCAATACAACACAGTGCAAGAACCACCAAGGTTATGGAGGCCAGTGAGTGCAAGCGTTGATGTAAAGCATTCCTGCATTCAGAGTAAGTTGTTTAGGGTTTGGTGCACACCTGATGACTACTTGAGAATATTATGTTGGAGGTAAAAGCTGCACCACACAAAAGCTGAATGGCATAAACACATCAAACTGTTAATGCCTGGAAGCCATCTGTGAAGCAATACTGTAAACCTTTGAAGTATACACTCCTATACTGGCTGTCAAACACCAATAGCATGTGTTTTTAATAAAAAAAAATGTAAAAGATTGAATACTCCCTTTACAAAACAGTTCCAACTCAAAGGGAATGTTCACTTTTATTTCGGATGCCAGTGCAATCCGAAGAGTACTGATTCACACACACACACACACACACACACACACACACACACACACACACACACACACACACCCCAGAGGTAATGTAGCATGACCAGGCCTCACAGCAGTGGGGTTTAGGCCACTCGGTGTGTAGCATTAACCTTGACCTCGTGGATCCACCGCAATGTGCTCTGGAAACCTTGACACACTTTCCGACCTGGATACTCAGAGCACTTAACACCAGCCAGGGTCAGGGACAGTTAGGACTGCGTTTTACTGTCCAGTCTCCCCATCTACAACGCAGGCAGCACCACTGAACTTTATTGAGTGTGTTTTGTGTTTAGGATTTGTTTAATGCTGTGTAGGTTCCACTTCATTTACAGTGGGGAACAGTTTAAGTGTGCGTGACACATTTTCTCACCAAGTCTCTCCTTGTTCCTGTGTGTGGCTTGGCTCTGAGAGTGTCTAAAAGGAAGCTGCTCAAACTAGGCCATCTCACATTTTTATACGTCGCTAATTAAACTCTAAATCTTGCCGCAGTTTAACCGAAAATTTAGGGGAGCGGCGTCTCACAGTGTTTAACCGTGGTTGAGCGAAATGATTACTTGTGTAACTGTTTGATTCAATGTGCTCTTTACTCCTGCGCGTATAATTACGAAGTCATTTTCATTAATGACTGATGAGTGTGTGACTGTGCTGGTGTGAGTGAGTGTGTGTGTGCGTGTGTGTGTGTGTGTGTGTGTGTGCGCGTGTGCGCGAGTGTGTGTGTGTGTGTGTGTGTGTGTGTGTGTGTGTGTGCGTGTGTGTGTGTGCGCGCGAGTGTGTGTGTGCGCAAGTGTGTGTGTGTGTGTGTGTGTGTGTGCATGCTAGTAGATATGTGAGTGGGACCTTTCTCTTCTCTCCTTTCTGCCTGAACTACTTGCTGACACGTGCTAATAACAAAATGCCACGAGAGCACAAGGAATGTATGTGTGTGTGTTTGTGTGTGTGTGTGGAGGAGCAGCTAGTGTAGCCACACATTAAACATACTGAACTTGTCCCTTCACTTATAGATTGTGCGTAATTAATAATTAAGCGCTTGCAGTTGTAATAGGTTGACCTCACTGACCTGTTCATTACTCATGCGGCAGAGGCATCACTCAAACTGTTTTCCCTCCATCGCCCTTGCGCAGTCTAAACCGCTCTACCATCACCCACCCCGTGCCGACTCTCCACCACCCACCCCCCACCTCCAACCACCCTCCTCCCCAAGGCAAGGGAGCTCGCCTGCCGCCACCTACATTCCGGCTGACCAAGGGCTTATGAGACGCTCGCACTAAATTAAAACTTTCAGGGTTGGAGAGAGGGACAGAGAAAAAGAGGGAGAGAGAGAGAGAGAAGGAGTGAGAGAGATACCGGCTCCCTGGGACCCAGTTTGAGGAGTAATCCAGTTCAGCTGATTTGAGAGCAGGAGAAAGGGGGGATGGAGAGAAAAGGAAAGACAGAGAGAGGTGGACATGGAGTGAGAGGGACAGAAGCGGCTGGAACAGCGAGCAGTCGGAGAGGTCTCCTGGGTCTTTCAAAAAAAACGAGGCGAGACTGCAAGAGAGTAGAGAGAAGGAGAGAGAGAGAGTCATCTGCGAGGTCACGGCAGGTTTGAGTGGGAGAAAATGAAGTTAATTAAACAGGTCCTTCAACATCAAACATGTTGCACGCGTTTATTTATTTAGTTCGAGCATCAGCACACGACACTCTCATTTCGCGTGTGGTGTGATTATGTATGGTTTCATTTCTGATCTTTCAGATGTGTCATTGCTCCGGGCGCAGGTTGAAATCTGGTGCGGCGAGTGACAGATGTTCTCGTGAAATTTGAACGTGGCTGCATACAGTCAGCCGAGGTCTTTTTTTGTTATTATTGAAGTCTGCCATTAATATTGGTGCCACGGGAAGGGGTTGCCATGGGACTGCTGGAATGAATAAACAGCGGGCAGCACGGTCACCAGAGACTAAGGTGAAGTGACGAGTATGGAGAAGGAGAAGGAAGATGAGGTGGAGGGGGGGGTGCGGGGTGCCACTGAGGAGGCTTTTGTCCTCTGCTGCCCTGCCTGTCTCTGTGGCTCACTCGCTGTCTGTCTCTCCCTCCTTGTCTCCTACTCTCCCTTTTCAACATCCCTAATTCTCCTCATTTCCCTCTCCCTCTCTCCACCCTCTCCAGCTGCGGCTGATCGCTCTGCCCATTTGAGGCGCTGAGAGCAGGACACTGGGGGTATCTCATTTCCCAACACAAATCCCGCCGTGGAGGAGTCCATAATTCCTCGTCCTCAAGACATCTGCAGGCTCTGCTCTGCATTTAAAAACAACCCTGCTCCCTTCTCCTCCTCTGCTCTTTGCTTCTGTAGTTGTTGTGGAACAGAGGAAAATGACACACTAATAAGCCCTGCTCCTTCATTTCCACCGCTGTAATTACTGATCTCATTTTGCCTGATAATTGGTGGCTGGCAATTACATGTATATTTACTGCTCGTATTGTTTGGGCGAGGGAGAGCGCGGGCCCTGGGTTTGTGTGCGGGGGCCTGTAGTGTCTGGTAATGACGGCCCCGGATGCATAATGCAATGGCGCTTTCATCATGGGCCGCGATGTGGCTCCTCTTGCTCAGGACACATCAAAGCAAAGCACCCCTCCCCTCCCCCCACCACCACCCTACCACCATCACACACGCGCACACACACACACATACACACCTTGTCAGCCTACCCCTCTGGTGCAGTAATGAATACATGCATGTGTGCCTGTGATGTGAGCCGGTTGTGAGCAAATTGTTCAGTTTGTGTTCTCTCTCCAACCATGGCTGACACACACACACACACACACACACACACACACACTCAACCCAGGGTTTACACAGCGCTGCAGGGTTGGCTGTTATAATGGTATATCATTCATGTGAGCAGCCAGGACCCTTTGGACACACAGGCAGATTAGAGGGGGTAGCGGGGGCCTCGGTTGTTGATTTAAATAGGTGCATGTATC
>NC_045157.1:21709956-21749956 GCF_900700415.2 Clupea harengus
AGCTGTTTAAGAGGGATACTGTGAGACACTGCTTGGTGATGACGTGGCCTAGTCACCTTTGTTCCAGCGGGCCACGCTGTGTTGATCAGGGTTAGAAGGACTCAGCCTCCTCTCCCTTCCTCTCCATCCACTGCCTGTTGCCAAGCTGCTTTGTTGCTAAGCTCTCCATAAATAGAACAGGGCTTCTGAACGGAACTGGCAGAATATAACCAGGCCCAGTGGTGTTTGTCTGGTTTATTTAACCCAAAGAAGGGTTTATTTCACCCAAAGAAATTTGGTTTCTTGGCCAGCTGGATTTAGGAGAAAATTGCACTTTATTTCCCCAAAGCTAACGTCTTTAGCCTAATATGAAAGATTTGCCACAGAGAAGACATAAGAACTGCTAATGATGAAAATCTCCAAAAGTCCTTAATGAGAGACACATAATGCACATTAATGCATTGCAATAGTACTCCCTGAAATCTATGGTGTCAGTTTGTATTCATATGTACGGCATCAGTGCATAGCATGACACAGATGCAAAGCAATACACCCTCCTTTCCTTACGTGTAACTCTTCACTTCTAAAAGCACTCAACATCCATTATGCCTCCACTTTTGTCTCTAACTGTCTGACACACACACAATTAATTATAGGCTGTGTGTGCAGGTAATAGTCAGTCTGAGTATACGTTCACAGCAAAAAAAATAACTCATACCAATCCAATAACATCAAAGCAAGAGATTGAATGGAGTAAAATACACCAGTTCCATTTAAGACATATATTTATACAGTACTCCAATGATAATAAAACACAATGCCATGTATCCTAACCTCTGCTGAAATAAGCTAAGCTAAACAAAACTGTTAAGAAGTTAAGGAGGACAGCATGGCACCATAAACCCTGAAGAACTCCCATTTCAAAGATGCTTCATCATCTCCTCATATCTGTTGTCAGAGGCCTGGAGGCTTGAAGCCCATTCTACACTGACAGGTCTAATTATCTGTGTGAAATCTAATGTCATAAGCAGGCAAACATTTGCATGTCCATTGATTGAGATTTAATGATGGGGTGGCATGCTTTTAAATTCACCTGTAACAAGTAAGGATGTTTATCATACTCAAGGGGAAGATGGGTTTTATTATACTCAAGGGGAAGATGGAATACTAGTAATGAGGTTTATCATACTCAAGGGGAAGATGGGTTTATCATGACCAAAAAAAAAATGACAAATTTAACACAAACATAAATAGAAATGAACTTTCTTGTGTCCTAATTACCTGATTTATTAAACTTTGTTTATACATCTGCAAAATACTGCACCATTATATTTGTGTGATGTTGGTTAAACAGCCAATTACAGCCAATATGGTCCCCTGTCCTATGCCATTAGTGGAATATGGGCGGATTCACATGGAACTATCTGATCTTTCTTCTGAAGGCTCTTAGTAAGCCTGGCCTTCATCACGCTTCGCACAGCAGTCCCAGGACTCTGATAAAGAGAGTAAGTAGAACAAGGCTGAGAGGCAAAGGGGAAAAAAACAGTTCCCTATCAAAGCTTTGAATCTCAAGGTCTTTTGCGGTGTTCGGGGATAAAAACATCAAGAGGGGGCTTTGGCGCAGGGGTCTGTGGCAGAGAGATGTCTTTGTGCTTGCATAATGTCTTTTGTATTTCCCAGAGCTGGCACAACGATAACCTGTGCAACAGAGGAAAGAAATTCATGTGAGGGACGCGTGTTCTATGTCACACACACACATGGAGAGTGCTGTTGTGGATTTGACCCCTTTCTGACTGCTGTTAAATGTGCCTCTATCCCCTCCCATCTTTTCTAATTCCTTTTAACAATTCCCTTCTCCCTTCTCTCCTCTCTCCCTCTCCCTCCCTCTTTCCTTCCCCACTGTCGCTTTCCCTTTCCTGGGTCTCCTCTGTTCTTCTGTGCTGTATGTGCCTCTGCCTGCTCCTCCGCGTGCGCCGGCGTGTAGTGCAAGAGGCCGAGCAGGAGGAGGCAAAGGCGCTCGCCGAGCCGCCGCGCTCCGCTAAAAAAGCCAAGGCCAGCGGCTCCACCCCGCAGACAGGCAGCGGCAAGAAGGAGAAAAAGGGAAAGCACAAAGGTCAGCCAAATGGTGACGCTCCCACCAACCTTCACCACCACCACCGCCGCCGGCTTGCCTGTTTTCCTCTCTGACGGCCCCCACTGCCTCCCAGCATGCCTTGCTCCATCTGTCTGTCTGTGTCATGTCTCGAGGTCGGTCGAGCACCGCGACACGTGTTTGTCCGGGGAGTCTCAGCATTATTGACCTGGTT
Source organism: Clupea harengus (assembly GCF_900700415.2). Classification (NCBI taxonomy): domain Eukaryota; kingdom Metazoa; phylum Chordata; class Actinopteri; order Clupeiformes; family Clupeidae; genus Clupea; species Clupea harengus. The sequence goes on from NC_045157.1 coordinate 21,712,242, forward strand.
CTTCAGCCTCTTGATGTAGACCACGGGGGGGGGGGGGGGGGCGCCTTAGGGGGTGTCAGGAAGGCTGTCACTTCTCGTGGCCACATCAGGCCCGGCACGTCAGCAGAGTGTGAATGCATGTGTTTGTGATTGTGCCGCAGTGTGAAGCCTTGCATGCTGGAATGTGCATGATCACTCGTATTTTCAGACAAGCCCAGATATGGTTTCATAAATATTGTCTCTGCATTTGTACGGGATTTTAGGCTGGGCTGGTAGAGACGAGTAGTGGCACCAGGCACTCTCCTAATTGGAGATAACAGTCTCAGTGTGTGACTCTTTGGAGGGAATAGAGCTTGCTGTCATATAGATCATATGCTTCGCAGTTTTTGAGGGCTACATCAAGAGCTTGCATCGTCCTTTGTTGACGCTCCCTCCTTCTCATTTTGCCATCCTCTTGTTATTTCATCTTCCATACCCGTGCTGCTCATCCTTCAGTACATCCTCCACCGAGACCTGCTGCCACCTCCTGGATGTACGCAGGACGCCACTCTTTGTGTGGGTGGCACATTCAGAGGATGAGGCTGGGCTGGCAGAGTGAGAGCGTGCCTTCGGCAGCACCAAGGCCCATGCCAACTCTGCCCTCTGGAAACAACGGGTAAACAAGTAAATAAGAAATGCTCTAATTACGCCAAGCGAGCCTGGTCTCGTGAGGCTGCCAAACTGAGCAAGACGCGAAACAACAACGGAAATGTCCTGGCTCAGAATGCAGTGTGTCACTAGCCACAAGGGAGAGCAGGATCTGTCTCTTTGCGGATGTCTTAAAGGAGTTCCTTTTCTGTTTGTGTTTGGTTCCCATGCAGAGGGAGTCCTCCCCTGGTAGGGGCGCAGCTGCTCAGTGAAATCTCATTTGCAAACACACTGTGAAAGCGATGTTTGCTTTTTCTACCCAGTGAGTTCATATCGGATAGTTTGACAAAAGACAGCTGGTCTATATGAGGCATTCGCTTGTCGTCAGCAGGGCCCATTCTCTCCATACCTTCTAATCCTGACAAATTGTCCTTATTTTGTCATCCCTCGCCACCCTCACATGCTCACACCGCTCCATCACTTCCTCCGTCTCCCTTCCCTCCCTCCATCTTTGTCTCGTTTGTTCTCTCACTCCATCATCGATGATGCACTCCTGGGGGCCACGTTTCCATCAATGGTCAGGGCAATCACAAACCGCCACGGCCAATGCCGCTAACTCTATACTTACCCAGTGGCAGTCACTGCCATGATTACTGTACACAAAAAGAAAAAACATGGATGTAGCATGAACGTAGGAAAAAACAACATCAATGTCTAACTCTCCTCAGGACCATTAAAAGCATATCCCTCAATGTGTATTTGACTAAGCATCGGGCTCGTTTCTCATTGTCTCATGTTCATCTCATTCATCACAAATGCGAGCAAGACAAAGTAGGAGAGAAAATAGGGCGAGGAGAGGAGAGCTGGTGAACGAGGAGAATATTATAAGGCTGAGGTCATAATGATCAGTGGGCTGAGGAGAATAGGTGTGGTAATCTGGTGCCACACGTCTGTCTCCCATCTCTATTGGACCCACAGGGGTGCTGTGTTCCCTCCCATGATTGCACCCAACTGAATGGGAAAAAGCCAACAAGCCCTGTGCAAAAAAAGAAAAAAAACCTCTAGTAATGAAATTCATGCAAAGTAAAGGCTCCTTCTAAGCACAATTTAGAATTGTACTGCTTGGTTACCGTTTACACCTTGGTTACCAAGGAGTCTTTTGTTTTGCAGCTCTTGAACCTCTTTTCTGACACTTGTGTTTTGTACTGTGCAAGGCATGACTCGAGTATGCAATTGTGTTGATGGATGAGTGTGCATGTCTTTTCAAAACAAAATGCATGGAATATTCAGAGGCCACTTGTGTTTCAATGTGCGTCATTGTACGGACTTTGTGGAGAATTTGCACATCTATAGCGAGATGTCCTTGAGAGTGAGTGTGTGTGTGTGTGTGTGTGTGTTTGTGTGTTTGTGTGTGTGTGCGTGCATGTGTATGTGTATGAGCAGTATATTTGAGTGGATTTGTCCGGCATGTGTGTGTATTAGAGCTGCGTTCAGCTCCTAGTTCACCTTGCTGTGTTGGTGCTGGTCTGACTGGCGGGTGGGGCTTGTGGCCTCTGCAGGCATCGATGGTCCGGCTGCCTTCCAGGACGAGTCGCAGGACCTGGGCAGCCAGATCCAGATCCTGACGGTGGGGCACCTGTCTTCAGACGAGGCTGAGAGTGACAGCGTGAGCAGCACGCAGGCCTATGGCAAGCAGGACCTGCGGGTCACAATGCTGAAGAAAGGTACCGGCCATGTGCTGGATGTCCGCTCCGGACCTGTGTTGGGCTATACTGGCGGACTGTATTGTGCTGTGCTGTGCTGTGCCGTGCCGTGCAGTACTGTGATGTGTTGTGCTGCGCTGTGCCGTGCTGTGCTGTGCTGTGCTGTGCTGTGCTATGCTATGACATGCTGTGTTTTCAGCTATTCTGAGAGCTGAGTCACTCAAGCAAAGTGAGCCACTGATTGTGTGTGGGACTGGTGGGTCTCTTGATTAGAGAATTGGTTGTGTGTTTGTGTGTGTATGTGTGCGCGCGCGCGCGTGTGTGTGTGTGTGTGTCTGTGTGTGTGTGTGTGTGTGTGTATGTGTGTGTGTGTGTGTGTGTGTGTGTGTGTGTGTGTGTGTGTGTGTGTGTGTGTGTGTGTGTGTGTGTGTGTGTGTGTGTGTACGCGTATGTTTTACTAGGTGTGCACTGCGCCCCCACACTGCCCACACAAACAAAGGAAGGCTAATGATAATGCCACTGGATTATCGCAGGCAATAAACCTCTATTCTCTGAATGTCAGTTTTAAAAACATGGCAGCTAATTAACTTCCACTCAGTCAAATCAAGCTTACCAAATAAGGTCGTCATCTAAAATATATTAAGTGACATGCTTAGATAACACCATAACCTAATTAACACCACTCTAGAGAATCCTTCCTCTTTTTCTATCAGTGTGCCTCCGTTCTTCCTATCCACCTATTCTATTCCTATTTTTTTCCCCCTCCTTCTCTCTCGCTCTCTCTCTCTCTATCTTTCCCACCCCACCCCCCTCCCTGTAATTCAAAAGTGTTTCCCAAGGATATATGGTAGCCAGCTTCCTGATTGGTATGCTGGCGCCCTTCCCTTGTTGACTCTGGCAGGGTGGTTGTGCGGAGGAAGCATCCCAGTGTGAGCGGCCGTCTCTCCCCTAGAGCTTCCTGCCCTCGTTGGATGGAGAGAGTAGAGCCCATACTCCAGCATAGCATTAGCATTAGCATTGCCTAGATGTAGTGAGTCCCAAAGGGGCATCATTATGCCCCAGCTAAAAAAAGCACACCACAGGGATTTTAATGTTATGGTGTCCTTGATGTTAATGTTGTTGTTGTTATTGTTTATCGTCTGCACTCTGACTCAGTAGTTTTTAGTGCTCCCCTATCCTAAGGATAGCAACAGTACCACAGTTGAGCACAACGGCAAGTGGCTTTGTTTACTGTTTACTGTTTTGTTTTGAAAGGGATTTCGAGCAGCATGAACTTTGACGAAGAGGAGGACGACGACGATGAAGTCAGCTCGAGTTCCTCGCAGCTCAACAGCAACACGAGGCCAGGCTCGGCCACCAGCAAAAAGTCCAGTAAGGTGGGGAGTGACTCAGTGTGTTTACTCAGCCCATCGTTTTATGCCTGCAGGACATGTCACTATGCCTTTGTGACTCTCTCTCCCCTAAACACACACACACACACACACACACACACACACACACACACACACACACACACACACACACACACACACACACACACACACACACACACACACACACACACACACACACAGAGGACATGTGCTGACTCCCCAAGCACAAATGTGCCCTTGAGACCTATGTGGTCAGCATAAACTCACTGCTTAACCTCGTCAGAGCATCTCTACTCAAGCTGTTCGCACAGCTTCTTTCTCCATCTTTCTCTCCATCTCTCTTTTATTTTGTTCATGATACGCTCATTTCGCTCATAGGCTCCACCAGGGACACCTTGATGTGTACTGTGTTTCCTACATTTCCCAGCTGTCTGCCCACAGAATTGACATTCATTACCCATCCTTCACCATCAGACCCCTTGATGCACTATCTGGTGCTGATCTACTGGCAGTGAGTTAAAGTTAATGGCAGACCATCCACAGTGGCCTGCAGCAGGTTCGGAAATATATTTTCTCCAGATTGCATTTCGCCCAAAAATACCCAGAATGTGCCCGCCTGCCAAGATAAGGGGCCCCAGGCCCTGTCTCCCAGTCAGAGGTTATTATATCACATGCATATTTCATCTCCAGAGGAGCAAATGAGAGCATCTGAGAGAGAGAGCGCGCGAGAGAGAGAGAGAGAGAGAGAGAGAGAGAGAGAGTGTCATTTTTCACTTCCCTGTAGCGGAGGTCACATGGAAGGTGCAGTGGCTGGCACTGACCTCCACCTGTGTGCACCTTAACTGCTCCTCCCTCACATACACTGTCCCCTACACACTTAACCCCCCCTAATCCCCTCCCACACACCCAGTCTGCGCTAAGATGCATGTTAGTGACGCAACGCTGGGCACAGAGGTACCATTAGCAGGGCTGGGTGTCTGCGGGCTGCGGAGTGAACCCCCCCACCCCCACCCCAACTCACACCCTCTACCCTCTACCCTCGCCCAGCTAATGTGTTGGACGGTGGGCGTTCATGAGCACTTCCCCTAACAAGAAGCCTCCCTCTGTTCGAGCGCAGATGGTGTTCTGTGGCCCGCTCCGTGCTTCCTGTCTGCCTGCCTGCTCTTAAAATGGAAAGTGATAATGAACACGCCGTTCTCACAGGGAAGAGAGGGTGTGACTTCAAAACACTATGTGTGGGCTTATCTGTTTATATCTGACTATATTTAATGCTCATTTTAAAGCTTATTTTCACTCCTTTATTTGTCAGTGATAGTGCTCATTAAAGCGCTCTGGGAAGATTAGACGAAGCCAGAGCCCTAGGTTCTTTTTGCATGTGGGTATTGGCTTCTTTCATGAGGCTGTGGTGTATTGGGGGAACTAAAGGGGTCTGTCCCATTGTGTCGAACCTGGTGGAAGGACCTGAGTGGAACCTGACTTGGCTTGGTTCAAGTGTCAGGCTATATTCACACAAGAGCCAGAGCTGTAGAGGGACGAATGTGGAACTTTCTAGGCATGTTAGTAGAAGTGTGAAGTCAACACGGTGGCTCAGTTGCTTGCACTGCTTGCACTGCCGCCTCACAGCAAGAAGGTCATGGGTTCGATTCCCACATGGGGCCCTTTTGGCTCTGGGGGGCAGGTCCTCCCCAGAGTGCACAGTGCTCAAGTGGGCTATCTCCCGGGCCTTTCTGTGTGGAGTTTGCATGTTCTCCCCGTTTTCACAAGGGGTTTCCTCCACTAAGGACCCCAACAGAAAAAACATGCAAAATAACAGAACACATGTCCATCCCTGACCAAAGATGGACAGTTCACTTCACTTGGTCCCCGGGCGCTACAAGCCGCCCACTGCTCCTGGGGGGGTCCTTGAGGAAGGACAGTCCAGGATGGGAAAAAGCAGAAAATAAATTCACCGCGACCTGCGTGTGTGTGTGTGTGTGTCCTGTGTCGCCTCCATATATGCACGTGTGTGTTCCAGTGTGTCGTGTGTGCCATTAAAAAAAAAAAACCTGACCTGACACTAGTGGTTTGTAAGGTTATTTAAGCGGTGAATCACAGGATGAGTGAATTTGGTGTGCCTCAGGGTTTGGATGAGCTCACTTATGCATCACATTAACAGGTAGCATTGATGCCATGATAATAATCCTCATGGAATGGAACAAAGTCATGGAGTAAGCTCTCAGCACTGGGTTGATAGAGAGGAAGATGCAGAGATTTGGGATGTGTCTTGCGGTAGTGGTTGGTTCAGTAAGGACATCTTTACTAGATACAGTATTTGAATGTAATCTTCCTTTCTGCTAGTATGTTAGCATGGTAATGTCAACCTACAGTATGCAAATTATGGACTTGTGTGTACATAATTTAACATTTTGAATTCATCGTTCTACATTTAGATGTTTTTCTTGTCCTCTCTTCATTTCTCTCTTTCTCTTTCTTAGCCATTGTGCTCGTGTGCAAATAGTACATCTGTGAGTGTCAGTCAGTCTTTGACAGCGTGTGTGTGTGTGTATGTCTGCCTCTCTCAGGAGGCTGCCTCAGCGTCCACCCCACTCGTCAATGAACCCGCCATCGACGTGGACGACCTGGAGGAGTTCACCCTGAGGCCGGCCCCCCAGGGCATCACGGTCAAGTGCAGGATCACCCGCGACAAGAAGGGCATGGACAGGGGCATGTACCCCACCTACTACCTCCACTTGGAACGGGAAGATGGCAAGAAGGTACCGTGACTTTAGAACTTCCAGACCTCCAGAACATGGTTCTCATTGAAATCAAATATGATATCCACAGATGTGTGTTTGACTTTATTACTGCCCCTAAAGTCACTTTTTCTATGGTGAATGTTAAAAGGGTTTTTTCCCATTGTGCTGCGATCCACAAACGTATCGTGCTATAAAAACATCGATGACACTTTGTATTGTTTGCATTTGTCTCGATAAATTCTATCGTTAAACCTGTTACACTGTGGAAAATTTTGTGTGTCAATAGATGCTTCAAAACTAAGTCAATTCCATTCCAATACATTCTCTGTTTGGAGAACCATTGAGCGGAATGACAAGGATTTCTGAACAGCATGATTTGTTTGCAAATTAATATGCTTCAGCACATTGTTGTGTTATAAACACAACATGCAGCAGAATAACAACAGAGAGAGCCTGGTGGAAAAAAACGTGTGCTTAATTACAGTGTGGCAGCACATTGTGAAAGAACCATTTAAAATTGAATAAGGCCATCAACCTTCAGGTGATGCTGTTACTGATGAGATATGTTACTGGCTTCATAATTACACCCACTGGCTTGCCATAGGTCTTCCTGTTGGCTGGACGGAAGAGAAAGAAGAGCAAAACATCTAATTACCTCATTTCCATTGATCCGACGGATCTGTCTCGAGGGGGAGAAAGCTTCATTGGGAAACTGAGGTGCGTTCACAGCCCCCGGCTCACGTTAGGCACGTGACCAGCATTTTATTCAAAAAATTATCACGAGATCCGGGTCTGTACAGCCGGTGTGTATGAGTCATGAGATCCAGTTGCCAGTGTGTGATTGCGCCACTCCTGGGTGTCTGCCGCATGCAGATGTGTCACAGTCGAGAGGCTGTTCTATTGGACATATGGGGAGACTGATTTTACTGCCATCTCTGATGAAAAGGCTCCTAGCAGCACATCTGGATGGTATCATTAGGCAGGGTGATTAGGTTTGCTGCTGATGTGTGAGGATTTGTCCGTCATCACACTCTCCAGCCACCTGTGCGCGTACAGACAACGACCATGATTGATTTTGCAACGTGGAAGGTGTGTGATTACGTAATTGTGTGTGTGTCACTCGTCACGTGTGAGGGTTATGATCAATCCCGCCCTCTGTGCGGTCCCGGCTGCTATCTCCAGACCAATTGGTTCCTAAATAAGAGATGAGCAGGGAATATCTCACCTGTCAGTGCTGCGAGCTATACTAATGGGCTGACCTTTCGCTTGATCTTTTCCAGTCTTAATGTCTGCTACCTTCCGGCACAACTTAAATTGCACTTTTTAAGTGCCTTACTTGAAAAGGTGCTTGCAACGGCACTGATTGTTTTTGAACTTCAATAATAGCTCAAGGAGTTTTAAATGCTCTTGATCCCTTGTTATGTCTGCTAATGAATACTTTAAATGTACCCATCATTGATTAATGCCGGATCACTGGATTTATTGTCTTCATGTTTTAAACTGTTGCACCAAAGTAAAAGGTAGTAATGAATCATTAATGTCACCACTCCAAACTTTAAAGAGGTGCGTTGTTCTGAGGGCAATTAGTTCTGTTATTTGCTTTCTCATTATCTTTAAGTGAAAGGAAAACTGTGTGTGTGTGTGTGTGTGTGTGTGTGTGTGTGTGTGTGTGTTGTGTGTGACACAAGTACACATCTTAACGATGTACCTGTGAGGCCCATTTAAACATCCAGCGCTCCTCTTCCAGGTCAAACCTCATGGGTACCAAGTTTACAGTGTACGACGGTGGTATGAATCCTGGGAAGACCACCTCCAGCTTAGAGGCCAGCAACCTGCGGCAGGAGCTGGCCGCCATCTGCTACGTGAGTCAGCCTCCAGAGCACACAGGCCATTCATCAGAACACAAGGAACACTGGGGAGAGGAAACACGATATGCCTGACATTCTGCTGGTGCAGCGGCATACATGCACAAAACAAGCCACACATGCTGATGATGATGCTCCCAGGAATAATGCAGCAGCGGCATTTGGATTGAAGTATATGGATGCAGTCTTGGAAAATTGATAACGCAGTTATGAATAGAAAATTATTAAAACCCTAAAAGCAGTTCTCCTGAGATGAGTTCATGGCACATTTTCTTCTGCAACAGTGGATCAGTATACTGTAAGAACTTATGATGTGGAACACTGAGACACCTAGTGGCGACTAACGGTACAGTGCCTGCAAAACATCTAGTGGTGTTTCAAGGTATTGCATAGGCTTATCTTTGTACTGCAGCATTCAGCGTAGGATTTATTTACGCCATAACATGAATGGACCAAGGCCTTTCAGAGAGATTAATGACATATGTGGGTCATTCATCCTAACGATGACTTTCCTCTTGACAGGAAACCAACGTTTTAGGGTTCAAAGGCCCTCGTAAAATGAGTGTCATTATTCCTGGAATGAACATGGACCATGAGAGAGTATCTATCAGACCACGTAACGTAAGTGCAAAGCTTTGTCTTTCCCACTTTAGTCCCATGAGGAAAAAATATGGAAAACAGCAATAGGTATATAGAAGATATAGAATGAACATGGATTATTAAATATTGATTATATTATGATATAATGATTATGTGTAATATCTAAAGCTCCTTCTCTTTAACCTGTATATGTCCTTCCTCACTGATGTGTTGTGTTGCTTGTTGTCTCTAATGGTAGTGCATGCTGTTAGCGGTAGTGTCTGAGTGCTGGGCCCTTAATGGAGGGTTAATCCCCACTCACATCTGTCCCATCTCCCCATGCTCTGCAGGACCATGAAACCCTGCTGGCGCGATGGCAGAATAAGAGCACAGAGAGTGTGATTGAGCTGCACAACAAGACCCCGGTGTGGAACGACGACACCCAGTCCTACGTCCTCAACTTCCATGGCAGGGTGACGCAGGCTTCCGTCAAAAACTTTCAGATCATACATGACAATGACCGTGAGTTTTTGCATAGACCTTTCTGGATAGGATATCCCTATTATGTTCAGCCATCTTCTACAGTGACAATTAAATAACATTGGCAATCAGCCGTTTTATCTTATTATTCTTGGTGTATGCAGTTCATCTCTCAATTGTGTATCAACATCCTCCTTCTTCACGCAGCGGACTACATTGTGATGCAGTTTGGCCGCGTGGCCGAGGACATATTCACTATGGACTATAACTACCCCATGTGTGCCCTTCAGGCCTTTGCCATTGCACTCTCGAGCTTTGACAGTAAGCTGGCCTGTGAGTAGCATCCTCCCACCCCACCCACCACCAGAGGTAGAACCAGGGGTGTTCCACTGGTTCCCTCTGCCTGCCACCAAGGGCGATGGGGCACTCGAAATGTCCCCCATGTCTCCCTGCTTTGGAGGGCATGGAGAATTCTTGACAAGCGAGATACACTGTGTACGAATGATTCTGTGTGCATGCGTGTACGTCGGTTTGTGTTTGTGTGTGTGTGTGTGTGTGTGTGTGTGTGTGTGTGTGTGTGTGTGTGGTTCTTCTGACCCTCCTGGCCTCATTGCCTCAGATCAGGACATTTCAGCAGGAATAAGCACAAAGACCACACCACGAGACACCCAACAAACACACTACAGTTTCAAGAGACCACCACAATGAGGACAAAAAGAACTGTGATGATCTTAAAGGAGTTGTGTTATCAGCTATTAATGTTATTCACTCGCCACTTTTGTTCTTTTTTCTTTAAACCGAAAGCATTGCGATCACTGACACCCGTGCTGACAAACTTGTCTTAACCCTCTGATATTAACCAGCTATGTGAGGATTTTTGTTTATCTCACACCATACTGTACAAATATTTGACATAGACTCACATGTGTAACTAACCACTCGCACAATGTAACTTACACTGCAGACCTGTGTGTCTTATTAAGCACCATTTTGACCCATTCCGACAAATCTTGTCTTTTAAAGTTTTCAGCTCTTTGATGGAATCTCCTTTTCAGGGCCACTCTACATCACGTGCAAAGTCGGTAAAATACAGCCTAATGTTTTATATGACGTGTCACTGTTGGCATCTCCTGCAGCTACCCTTTATACTACCCTTTTTAATAGCTGACACCTGATGTATCATATTTGATAATGGATTTCTTGACTTAGTTTAATAACACTCATGTAATATTTTAAAAGCTGCCAAATCACCCACTGAAGGCAGTAAAAAACAGTTCCAATGGCTTTTTTTCAGTTGCACGTGGCATGTAAATGTGAGCATTCTATCTATTTACCTATATATTTATGCAGTGCAACATAGTTTACCGTAGTATAATTTATCAATCACCTGAAGATCATTGCCACACGCAAATATCAGTACTATGAATAGATTGCAGTTAAACATTAAACTGACCGGAATGCCTGATCTAGGCCCCTCTTTAAGGTTTCAAGACAGAGATTGACTATATGGATCAAATATGTATTACAGTACAGTGCACTGGTCTTGCATCTGGATCCTAGAAACCCTTTTTGGAGTAGGAGAATGTATTGGATGGAGGACTTCATTCAGAGTTAACAGTGTATGTTACATAGCTGTAAATATTGTGCCTTCAGAAAATGGAATCTAAAAGGTTATGCTTTAATTCACTAAAATGTTTCTATTTCTGTCTCCTGAAGGAGGCTTTAAGAGGCTCCTCTCTGAGCCACGTCTGACTGTCATCACTGGATTGAGCGTGTCTTTCTGTACTCTACATTTCCAGAGTCCCTGGGCTATTTTCAGAGGGTGACATGATTGTGAGGCCATTCTTACAGTGCCCCACTTTCATATAGCATACTCTTCCTCATTTACTAAGCAGTTCACTTGCTATGCTCTCACTCCACGTCTGGGTGGTCCTGTAACTATGTAAACTGCTTGGAACACAAAATTCTATATGGTGATATGATATCAGTGTTTTTCTACAAAGACAGAATAGTTTGGTTTTCAAAAAGTCTAAGTCTCCTATATTAGACTCATAATGGTCATTCGAATAAAGCTATCTGTCCATGCACACTTCTGCAGATTGAGAAAGGGAATCCTAAAAACATACGTGCATATTTCTACACTCTAACATGGCAGTTATTCAGTACTGTGCTGTAGGCAGCTTTGGCAGTCTTACCCTGATATGGTAATTTGATATAACAGAGCTAATACTCAATTTTCTCTGCAATGGTACTTCTATTAAAAACACTATTTAAACCACATTCTCAAAAGACAGAGTAGAAAAAGGCTGACATGCATCTATAGTTTGAAATGAATTGTTGTGCTATAACAGGTTCAGGTTCTCTTTGTCTAGGTTATTTTATGTGATACTACAGTAAATGGTGGCATTTGGGTACCAATGTTGGTGAGAAGGCAGCACTGCTGTGAGTGGAGAAATCAACTGAAGCATCAGAGACTCAGTACCCAGATATGTTTCTCCTCACATCACATACTATTCTTAGGGGCGACCCATACATGAACTCTCAAGCTCGGAAGTGGTGACAGTTATTTTGTAATTCATTTTCTAGTGATGTTTTGCAAAAAAAGAAGAAGAAGAAAATGCTGGCAAACAGCAATTTAGTATACCCATCCCTGTAAATTTTACAGAAAATATAAAGTCTGATTGGTATTCTTCCAGTGCGCAATTTTTTTCTGTGCTTAAACTGAGTTCCAAAATAACTTCAGTGCTTCTGTTGACTACGTTGTTCAAGAACAAACAGTGCTTTCATATTCTGTGTTTCAGTGCTGGTATGCCATTGTGCAAAATGTAAAATGTGTACATTGTTCAATATACAGTGTTTGTATAATTATGAAAATAAAGTATAAGTGCAATGATTTGACTTTATTAATGGTGAGTCATTAATCATAGCCTACTGTGTGCCGCCACTGCATCTTTTAAATGACTAAACACAGCAGACCATATATTAGCATTTGCCTTTATTCACACTACATAGAAAAACAAGTATTTACTCTCCCCATAAATATTACCCTATTAAAATTGCATTGCTGAGTTTATTGTTTTACATTCAGAGGAACTGGTCCAGTATGAGTAGTGTAGTGCAATCTAATCAACTATAATAATGCAAGCATGGTGGAGTAAGGGAATGAGGTCTGACCCAGTCTTAAACATATGAAAAGAAAAATATATAAAACTCTCCAGTAATATTTCCATCTGGAATGGACCTGTTGAAATGCAGTAATGTAAGATGCTATATGATATGCTATAATATATGATCAGTATTCAATGTGGATGGATGTGTAATGTAGTAAACATATGGAAACTGATAACCAAACTGCAGTTTGTGGCGTCAGTTCTGCATGTGGGACTCTACATGGCCTATGAGATAAGCAAAACTTGTGATCTAAAAATCATCACATGATAAATTCACATCCTAATTGTGTGATGAATGTTTAATCCATATCATACCATTAGCAATTCTCAGACGAATGATCACATCACAGTTCCATTTTGGTATAACTTGGAAGTTGTCAGCACTAGATGTTGATTACATGGCTGAGATGTTTTGTCATATGAACTTGTGATTTAGGAGGAATGGGGTTTTCATTGTTGGACTGGAGGGAATGGGGCAGTGTGCTTTGGAATGGAGGTGGACTGTAGTGTCATAGGGGTCAGACCTCCTTATCTTTGCCCTTGTTGCGCATGCGGAGTTCACTGGAGGTTGGTGGTGGGTCCACCCTCGCCTGGCTGAGTGTTGGGTCAATTGCCGGGCGCCACTTGCTGAGGAACTCCTTAAGGCCCACTTCCTGTTCACCATCCTCTTCGTCATCATCGTCATCGTCATCATCATCATCATCATCATCATCGTCTTCCTCTTCTACTTCCTGTTCCATATGCTCTGGCTCCGCCTCATCCTCTGGGTCAGAAGAGGTATCGGTGTTGAACCTCAGGCTCTCTGCTTCCATCAAGGGATCGACTTCAACCACCCTCTCTGTAATCCCAGCGGGGGCCTGGTGCTCCTCTTCTTCTCCCTCCTCATCTTCCTCTTCTTCACTGTCCTCCTCCTCCTCCTCCTCCTTCTCATCATCTTCATCTTCATCTTCATCTTCCTCCTCAATGGTGCCCTCGCGCGGGTATCGAAAGACATCTTTGTGTTCGTTGAACGTGATGCGTCTGCGCCGGCATTCTGGTGGGTCGGCAGAGCTAAGACCTAAGAACCATCTCAGCCCACCCCGGCTGCTTGGATCCTCCACGCTCTCTGACTGGGGCAGACATGGAGTCTCCTCCCCTATCTCTTCCTCATCTTCCTCATCATCCTCCTCCTTAGTCATCATTTCCTCATCTTCTTCTGTCTCCTCTTCCTCCTCATCCTCCTCCTCCTCCTCCTCCTCCTCCTCGTCCTCCTCCTCCTCATCCTCCTCTTCGTCTTCCTCCTCCTCTCCAGTCTCCTTTGTTTCTTCTAGCCCCTCCTCCAGCTCTTCATCTCCCTCTTCGATCACTCCTAATTCTCTCTCCACCTCATCGTCATCTTTGTCCATTTGTTCCGCTAACTCCTCTGCAGAGCGGCTGTCAGGGGGTGGGGCCTCCACAATGATGGTGTCATATTTACGGGGACCACAGGGCACATCATACTGGGGGTAGGTTTCCTCTGCGTAGCCTAGGTAACGTCAGGTACATGGTACCAGACAAAGGACAGAGCGAGTGAGGCAGCAAAGGGTCAGTTTAATAGCGGCTGTAGGCAATGTCACCAGTTTTCTAACTTTCTAACATGCAAAATAACTGACATGTAGGGAAGCTTTTGTATTTACTGTTCCTGAAATCTTTTCCATTACCCTTACAGCAGCTTTAAATGGAAACTTTGGGCCCTATTTTTAGATAATTTTGGGTCCAAACTAACAACTGAGTTAACGATCAAAATTGGTCCAGTATTGAGATAGAACGCTATAACCAGCAACTGCTAAACGGCTATGCAATGTAATCCCATGGTGCGCGCATCTGCATTAAAATAAACTGCATGTTTTTGCCATTGAGAGGCTCATAATGTTATTATAAGTATTTGACAACATAAACTCTGTCTGTTTACCTCAATAACTAAAGAAACTGTAGAAAATTAGAGTTTCTGTAGGTTAGATTTCAGTTTCTGATTCTGTACAAAATGACTGTAGACTGGACCATTTTTGTCCCTGGTTAAAATTTTGACTCAAAAAGATGGGAAAATAGGGCCCAGGTAAAAAAAATGCTGAAGTTTCCCTTTAAGGTAGATGAAAGTGATTTTAGGTCCCTTAAGCTGTCATTGATAAGGATAAACTAGAAATATAAAATATGAATGTAAGCCATACAACATCTGCTGAATGATTGTCAGATAGTGTTTAAAATGTGTAGATATCATTTTTTCTTTTCAAAGAGAGAGAGAGAGACACAGAGAGAGAGAGAGAAAGACAGAAAGAGAGAGAGAGAGAGAGAAGCACCTTCCCAGTCCAGTCCATAGGGCACCTCCTCTGCCTCCATCTCTGGAGTCCTCCCCTCTCCAGGCTCCTCCTGCACTGATCGGCCAAACCTCCGCAACCGACGCAGTAAACTCGACTGTCTCCTCTTCGAGGAACGCTTAAACTTGACACTGGAGAACCAAGCAACAGGTCAGGGGAGGCAATATCAAGAGTCCGAGAGCTGGTCTCATAAACACCGTGGTCTCATGACCATAAAGGTGAACACATTAAATTTGCCGCTATCCTTCCATATGTGACAGTTGTCAGAAAGAAAACCTTCCTCAGTTGCATCCTAGTATCAATTTTACATTTGAAGACTTTACTCAGGACTTGATTTGGCCTGTGGGAATATTTATGGGAGGCCTGATGCCGGCTGTGGTGGGTGGGGCCCTACTCACCTCTCTGTCCTGGGGGACGATGTTGTCAAGACTCTGTTCATTATCATCTCTGCATGTGTCAGCCCGGCCTCCAGCTGGGCCAGCTCCTCCTCTGCTGGAGAAGAAAGCAGCATGTAGATAGCATGTAGCATGTAGCATGTAGCATGCATGAGCAGTGACTTACGAAAAGGCAAATGACCAGCCTCTGACACAATGCCTATTTAGTTGAACTCTGACGAGGGGCAAAAAGTAGTTCTACAATGCCATAGACGGGCACATGATTTCGCCTCCATATTGATTCTGGTCTCTTCCTGGTTTTCTCAAAATACTCAGAACTGGCTGCTGAGGTGAGGAAGGCTGGACGACTATCATCTACATCCTGGAAGTATACTGTCCGCAACTGCTGCGCAAGTGCAACGAAGCGCTGAAGGGCAACCTTTGGCTATGGCTGAGGAGGAGGGATACGAATCGAGGGTCCAGCCAATAAGAGTTACTGCAGGGGGTGGAAGGGACATGTCCTTGCCACTGCTCCAACACCAGGAGTGGAACATCAATGAGCGGTGGTAACCAACTGACGACCCTGCGGCTGACCCAATGGCGCCGTGGGAGGTGCGACAGGCAGGAATGTCTAGCAGGCAATAACACCCACCTGTACAATTTAACCACTCTGTTTCCTGTTCTCTTGTCTTCTCTGGTACTTCAATATGATGTAGTTGGTACACAAGGTGATTTAGACAAGGTTTCCTATGTAGACTCAGTCATAGATATTTTGTATGTGTGTTGATGCTTGTTTTTCTCTTGAAAGTTATTTTGAGTGGATTGCATTTCCTGCAGGGTACCTCCTGAGATACACAAAGTGTTCTTTTAAGACTCAAGCAATGTACATCAGTGCTCCCAGGAATGATCTGAAGGTCAAGTCCAGCATCAGCGTCTGTGGGTGTCTTTTTATTTACACAATCAATCAAACATGAGCTCTCTGAAGTGTCCTGACTTTTCAAGCGTTAAGAAAACCTATTTCCGTTATCTTTTTAATGCCTTTTTTTTCCGCCCACAGCTCGTTAAAACCAATCCTTGGGAAACTTCCCTCTGCCTCCCATCAGACGTGATTAAGAGATAGGGCTCTAAAAATAAGGCATTGTGGGTGAGACTTCTCACATGTGAGGTAACGTGTGACATGGCGACAGAGCCATACAGAACATATAAATATAGAAGTAGACCCCCATATTACCCATAGTCCTGCCACACTCCCATCCCCCAGCCCTTGGCATGCATTTGATGAATGGAGTTAAACCTCTTAGTGCTGATCCAAAAGACATGCAGTTAATTGGTATTAGATGCTGGCGGGCCAATGCGACATTACTTTTGACTGCTAATCCAGGTCTAACAAAGGCGGGAACAAAGCGGCCCTGTGACTGGGACAGGATCTTAATCTACTTTATCATGGGGCTGCTCCTGCTGGAGCTACTGATACTGCCTGTTCAGTCGGGGTCTGTCAGAACAGGGAATCAAAACAATGACAAAAAGAAGGGGACGTTGGGGGGGAAATGCACCAGATAAAGTAAGCCCTTGAAACGAAACAAGGTAGGGGTACAATAGAGCAGCATTAGCAAGACCCTTCATCTTTCCTTATTTGGACAATGCAATCATGGTGCAATCCAACTTTGGCTTAAAGTACCACAGTAAGTCATAAATACAGCGCATGATTTGAATAAGAAAGTGATTGCAGATCATCATTGCTTGCTCCCTTGAATGGTAAATCTATGCATCTTTGTGTAATCCATTAAAAAGATAAATGTGATGGCAAACTTGCTCAATTTCAAGTAGATTCAGCACATACTTATATCTTGTGTTAGCAACTCTGAGTTTGAGATGGGGCATCTGCCAGCTGGTTTAGCTTTCTTATCTTTTTTTGTGAGCTGCAAGAATAAAAAAAATATTATTAGCATCAAAGGACATCATTTATGATTATATTCTAAATGTAAGTATATTATAGGTCAGTATCACCACCACAGATAACAATACTACTTTTTTGCAAATCGAATGCCTATCAATACATCATCTCAATACAAATCTTATAGGGTCGCCACTTCAAAAGAACCTCTAAAGTTGGATTTCTGACTCATGCAAACAGAAGGATACCTTGAAGAATATGTGAAGGATGTAAAAGAGGATCCCAACTCCATATATGGGCACGATCTGTCCAAAATGGTTGGACCTCTTGTTTCCCCACGTGATTCCTTTGGCCTGTGCCCTGGCGATGGCCTCTGAACTGCGAGTCTCCGAGTACACTGCCTCCCAGGGCTCCAGGCCCTCTGGTGTTTGCCTGCGGTGCATTCCTGAGTGGTAATGTCCAGGCCCAACTGCCAATAGAAGCAAATGGCATTTCTGCTAGGTTTAAAAGTTAGAGGAACAATATCCTCTGTCTTGTATCTACTCGTGATATGCACCTGTGTGTTTGCTCTGGTTATCATCATGTCATATACTGTAACTGAATCACATACGTTTCTCACAGGTACTACTTTATCTTGATGCTTCTTGATCACTCTCACGGCAATAGATCTCCAAACAATGATGCCATTCCCTCAGTGGCAAAATAATTTCAGACATCAACAGTAGCCTATATTTATGTGGCACATCATGCACCAATATCTACAATGTCTCGTCTGTTTTAATGTGAATTATAGTCTTTTAAGATATTATGGCACTTGCAATACAATCTGTTTCCCCCAGAGGAGCGTGTGGTCATACCTGGGTAAAGCCTACAACGTAAACATAATCCACTTAAATGCATAGTTAGTGCACAAAACACAACACGGACTTTAGAATCAAGGGCTATTGCGTTATTTGAAATGTGATGTCCCAGACTTAATAAGAAGAGCACTCTCTGTGACCCACTTCAGTTTGCCTGGCCGAGTTACCTTGTTCACCTTTTTTGGCAAGTTTATTATGAATCTTTCTGGCACATCTCACTCCACATCCTGTGTCTGTCATCTTAATAGGAAAAGGGTGCTGTCAGAGATGAAGCTGACACCATCATTCCCTAATGGATTCTGTGGAACTTGCCTACATCGCGTCTGACCTGTATAAAGTGCCTCGAAGTAAGTGAGCATCAGTCAAATCGCACGATTATCGACGTAGTCTGGATATTACTGAACACTGGCGTACCATAGGCTTTACAAATCAACATGAACAGAATACACTTCTAATACACGAAGAAAGCCCTTCATAACTGTATCATAATTTGAATACTATCTAAAATAAATCAATGTAAATGCACCAAACTAAAGCAGCTGAATATCAATTCTAAAAAGTCGTTCGCGTTAGCAGGGAAAGGATAGCGGGAGAGTTATATAATGAAAAGAGTATCTTTATTTGGGCAGGAAAGGTAAAAAAAAATAACAAAAGCACAGGAAGGTCCACAAGGTTTAACTGGATTGCAAGGTGGGATGAGAGGACAGTGTTTTGGAATTTTAAGGACATCGCTACAGGTACTTGGCAGGTGAATTCTAGGCAAGACAACAGCTGCCGAGATCAAAGGGAAGGCAGGGATAGGGCTGGGCACATCTGGGAGGGTGTATGGATGTTTCCCTTACCCGCCTTCGGCAATATTTCGTTCTTCACTCCGTATAATATCGTTTTTGGAAGGAATAAAGTCACACATAACACAATACACGATAAAAGAGTGACCTTCTGAAATGTTGTAATCGACATTTTGTAGCTGACGGCAGGTCCATTAATATTATACACTTTCCTCGAGCGCTTCCTGCCGTCTCGGTGGAAACGGAAATGATTAAATTGGTCATCTGTGACAGTTTGGGAGCTTAATGAAGTTCTATATTTCGTGAACCATGCTCATCCGTATGCTGTGGTAACCAGTGTTAATAATAATAATAGTGTGTGAGCCTGTAACTGTAGGCTTCTGAAAGTCCAAAGCGTTTTTTTTTTTTTTTTACATGTTTCTATCTGAGACCAGGTATATATATATATACATATATATATATATATATATATATATATTTTTTTTTGTTTGGACTTATTTTCAGCGCTAGTTAGCAGTCTAGTAGAGTTACAAACTCTCAAAAAATTGAGTAGGTACACTTGTTTGATTCACATTCTTGTGGACCTCGTGTATTTACAAAATGTGTGCATGACAAAATGTGTGCAAAAACAAGACGGTTCTGTGGTGTGTTTATGTTGGCCCACCAGATGGCAGTGCTACCCTTACTGTGAAGTGTGATCTGATGTGGTCCTCTGCGGATGAATACAGACATAATGTTGTATGGGCGCCACACTCCAGTGTGAAGGACAAGTGCAGAATAGGCAATATCTTCAAAATACACCCCCTCCACCCTCTCCACCCTCTGTCCATCATGCATTTTAAAAGAACACAAACAACTGAGATATTTTGATGCTGAATCTATGCATTTGAATGTTTTGTGCTTCCTTATGGAGCTGTTGGCCTAATTGTTTACAATTATATATAAATATTTACAGAGTCGAAGTATCAGATTTTTATGTCAAAACTGAATTGTGATTTATCCATAGCAAGATACCAGTGATTTCTGACTTTCTGACCCTGCCTCCAGGGTAAAAAAAGTTAGTCGCAGCCTGCCGACCAACGTTAAAATGGTTCAGAACCACCACTGCTTTCCGTGCATGTTTTCAAAAGATAATTACTTGTAGTAAAAAATACAAATAAATTAAAGTCACATACAGATGTTAAAAAACCAGGACATATTGTACAACAATGCAGCAACTCTTGGTACATAAAAGTGCTTTGGTTCTCAATGCACTAACGTGCAATATACTGAAGTAATTGCAACCCCTCTTCGCATCTTGACAGTTTTAGAGCATCCTTGGTATGAGAAAGAACAATGAGCTATACTGAAAGGAACAGTGACATAACCATTCTCTCCCAGCAGTCTGTCATTGATTGAAAATGGCACTGAAACATTACCCCCTCTGAAAAATACATGACAAGCTGACAAAGGAAGATTGGTTGGTAATTCCTTCAACCATAGAAAGATCCAGCTCCTATCAGTATCACAAAACATCAGCATGAGGCCAAGAGAACCACCTAGAACTGAAATAGCACTTTTCCCCCCTTCTATTCTCTCCTGTCCTGCATCAGAGAAAACATCACAAGCTAGTATAGTGCATGTGTGAATGTGTGAATGTGTGCACATGTGTGTACATGTAGAGGCCAAAAGCAAACTCGTTTGTTGGAATGATTCTGGGGGGACTGGCAGAACATTGCCATATTGGCCGCATACCCACCATAATCTTTTAATCCTGGGAAACAACTATGCATTTGCATGTGTGCCCTCACTTTCAGAGATGGTTTATGGTTAGATTATCAGTGCCAACCAGCATATGATTTGAACAGAGATTATACCCTGCGGTACAGATGTTTAATATAGCGTATGGTGATATGTGGGTTTTACGCTTTCTTTTTTTGGCACACACTCACACTAGTTCAAAGTGGATGTGCTTGGGCATCCTCAAACATGTGGGTATTAAGTGCTTCATTCATTACCATTCTGGCCCTTGAATGGCTGGTACTTTGTAGAATATAAAATGTAATTTTATAACTGCCGCCCACACACCATGGTTCGCGTTTTATTTTCCTATTATTCTAGTCAAGTCAACTATGAACTGGCTGAAGGTTTATTTCCGTCTTTCTCTGTAATTGCAGCGCCTGTTCGTATAAGCCTTTCATGGTGCTCATGGAAAACCTTGAGGACACTTGGCATTACTTGCAAATAAAAATCATAAAAAACCTGCTAATGGAAGAGTGGTGAAAACATCATGCTGGAGTTCATGTCCAAAAATCTAACTGGGAAGTGTTACATTTTGAACATGTCCACATGCGTCCACGGAGAAGCACATATGGAAAAGTAGGTAGAAGTGGTCCGGTTTTTAAATCGATGGTGTAAATTCGGATGGGAGCTGGTAATTTGGCCCATTTGAATCATAGCACACTGGCTGCAAGTGCAAAAACATAACTGCTTCAGCCCTGCAGGCTTGACTGTAAACATGTGTGCATGCCACCATGCACAGGCTATTATCTGTTTACTGGGGGCTCATGCTTATCAAGTCTTTAATTACTTAATTATTCTTCATTAGGCTCACTTAGGATACTGTGGACTCACAGCAGCAGAAGGCAGGCCACTCTTGTTTCCCAGCAGCAGGGCAAAAACACATGAAACAACATGATGGCGGCTGCTTTTCCTGTGCACTCCCAGGGAAAGATGGGGCTTTTTGTCGTGTTGTTTTGCATGTGAAAGTATTGCCTTTGTTATTGTTATGCTGGCGGCAAAATATGGCACTGACTCATATGAAATGCCTGCGCTCTTCTGTGTCTTGCGAGCGATAGATTCACATACATGGCAATCAACACACCTTCACCAGACCAAATTGCTTTCAGAAATAGAAATTGTTTTCTTTTTCTATATTCATGCAAGTGATTTGTTGTGCAATGTCACCTTACTCAGTGGTTGCGAACTAGGTTTACATCAAACCTTTTTTTTTCCACCCACCACCTCTCTCTCTCTCTCTCTCCCTCCCTCCCTCCACCTTCCCTCTGTGTGCCTCTCTAAATCAGTCAATTTATTTCCAAATTGCAAGTCGAGTGTTGGAGCAAGGGCTTTCTTCAGTGGCTGCAGAAATATTAAATCAATGCTCTCCTATATATCGAGTGGCTTTAATTTTTATTTGATATTGATGGGGATGAACCTGGCTTTGAGTATCGTGAAGGACATACTGTTACAAATCCCGGGCCTTTATATTCATAGAACAAAGACAGTTGGGAAAAGTGAATGAGGGGGATTAATGGGACTGGAGGAAGCTTGTCGATGTGGGCTAGGCCTTGAGTGGCTCCTCTGCAGCTGCTGTCACAATCCACTCTGTATTTATTAAAGCCAGCAGAAGGACAGAGCAGTCGCCACAAGGCTTTGAATAATACGCCCCCCGCCCCCCCCCGACACCCCCCAGCCACAGTCTCCCCACCACCTCCACCTCAGCCCCAATCACAAATATCCTCACCTCTCTCCCTTTGTCATCACAAAAAAGTAGTTTCAGCACCACATGCAACCGGCCTCCATTTTTCACTAAGAACTGAAGAGATGGGCAAATGAAGTCACTCCCCCTCTCCTATTATGTCTTAAATGAAACTGAAGCCATGTCTCAGCCAGTGTTATTTATCTTTGATGCTACGCGGCTGGACACGGGAGACTGGGCATCCAGTGTGATTCAGAGGACAATAATGACAATCACAGTGATGGAGAGTAGAGGGATGGCCTATCCACGCTATCAGCGGCTCTGCATACTGCACACACTGTGATGAAAGAGGAGACGGACGGGCGCATCAACAAAGTCATCTTTTGAAATGCTAATTGTTTTCCTTTAATGTTTACATCCAACCACAAACAAGTCAAAAACATCCCTTTTTTTTAAACGCCAAAGACTGACATTTGACATGCAGTAAGAACATCACCGTGCTCTCGATGCGCACCTGTGCTGCTACGGGTGGAAGCAGTCTGGCATGCGGCACACACACACACACACACACACACACACACACACACACACACACACACACACACACACACACACACACACCACTGCCGGCTTCATGGTGTGGTAATTACGGCTGCTTGACCTATCACTTTTAAAGGTAAGCCATGGCTGATTGTGTTTGTGCATGGTGAAGGAGCAATTGATTTGCTTTGTTTGACATATAGAGTTACTCAGCTGTGAACCTGCATCTTTGTTTTGGCCGCTGCGCATGTGTTCCCCCGGCGAGGGGCCCCTGCACGGTGCTCCGTGAAGGTGTGTCTGGAGCTGAAGTTCAGCCACTCTGACTTTGATCTGGAACAGCGGGAGGGGAATGATATTATTTAAGGTGTCTCAGCGAGTCGGCTGTGATGCGCAGTGTGACGCAAGTGGTGAAATTGCAGGTTTATTTTATGCCTTTGAGATGCCTGGACGTGTGCCCTGCAAGCAGACAGGCACACACAGGCACACACACATAAACAAAGCACACACACACACAGGTGCACAAGGACACATAAACAAAGCACACACACACACACACACACACACACACACACACACTCACACACACACACACACACACACACACACACACACACACACACACACACACACACACACACACACACACACACACACACAGGCAGCCAACAACCTTTTCTTCATGCAACACAAGCAATCTATATCCACAGTTCAGCCTCTGTGGAGTAAACCCACACCAGAGGGTGTCATCCTCACCTTTCCATAGAAGAGAGACAGGCAGGTGTTCCTTTGAGCTTCAGACAGCTGAGATGTCACCTGCATCAGAGGAGCCCAAAGCCATCATAGCTTCCCTCCCTACCGCAGCTTGCTTCCTTTACCATGATGGTTTAGGTCTCAGGTTAGCGCCATTAGAGTAATGAACACAATTACTGTAGACTCTCTCTCTCTCTCTCTCTCTCTCCTGCGACTCTGTCTTATCACTGTTGCTAATCATAGATGTCGCAGACTTGTGGACTCAGTGAGGAAGGAGAAGGAACAGACTTTAATGAAACTGCCTCGGTCTCAAAGCGGGTAGAATCACTTTTACTTTAAGAAAGTTTTGTTTGTGTCAGTTTTCCACAACCATAGCTATCACTATATTTCAGGCCTTTGGTCCCAACTTAAGTTAAACAAGATTTATTTTTTTGAAATGTTTGCGTTCCTCCTTTTTATTGCTGAAACGGCACTCTAGCCTTCAAAGAGGCCAATCATGATGGAAATATATCCATAACACTAGTCAAGCAGGCTACATCATTAAAGGGAACTCAACAAATATAAATTAATGCGTTTGACTCGAGGGACCACCGGGGAGCCTGCGCTCTGCGCTCCCTCTTTAGCGAGCCGCTCTCATCACCGCACGTTGACACGAGCAGCTCTGCTGCGGAGCGACAAACAAATCAGGGGCAATGAGATGGGCTTGTTTGACGCTATCTGCCGCGGGTGTTTTCTAAAGGGAGCTTGCCCATGTGTGGAGGGTAAGTTAGTGTGTGATTAAACGGCTGTGCGTGGAGGCAGGGAGAGAACTGGAGGCGGATGCCATTTAACGCTAGATGTAAATAAAGTGTAGAATGGAGCCAGTCTGGTGCGGAGGTTTCAGCACATGGGTTTGGTAGATAAAAGCGGGGCCTAGCTGTGTACACGCCGTTTGATGTTATATTGATGAACCGGGGAAGAGATGTTAATTTCCTTGACGCCAAAAAGGTTTTTGCAGCATGCTTCAAAGGTGCAACGCAACATTATGCAAGATGCACCAACAGAAATGCGCATGGGGACATGCATTAAAACATAAACATGAAGGAGCTGAGAAAGTCTAAGGATTCATCGTGGAGCACACTTAACACTCTCATTACAGGGACCTAATGATATAATGGTTCAGGACAGTTGGTTGCTTGCAACATATTTATGAAAGACCATACTAGCAAGCTTTCTTGGCTCCGAGTCAACTTCTCCAAATGCATTTTAATTGGCTTTCAGGTTGACGTGCCTCTTGGAGATTAAATGAATGTAGGCTCCTCCATTAATTATAGTGACTTAATTATGCCATCTTATAAGCTATGCCTTCACATTTAAAGGCAGTGCTACTCCATGTTGATGTTCTCTGCGCTGTTTAATCACTGTTCTTTTCATACTAGATTTTGTCTGCCCATTCTGTATATTATGGTAGGATTGTGAAAGACTCTCATGATACAATCAACAGTGCTGAGGTGCTAAAGCTAGCAGTGTAGTGTATTCTTGTGCTGAGTTCAGCAGATGCAGCTACAGTGAGCACCCAGAGGCCTGGCTGGATCCCCCACTGAAGCTCTCTCTCCAGTCAGAGCAGAGGAGCAGTGGTGTGCGTCAGAGCACCTCTTTAAAAGCCTGCCGTGTCTCTGAGGAACTCCAGACAAGGATGGGGGGTGGTGGTGTGAGTGTGTTTGTGTGTGTGTGTGTTGGGGGGGGGGTTTGGTTGCGACGCAGATTCAGTATGCCCCGGCGAGAGGCGACCCTGAGTGACTGCCACGCAAGCACGTCCTTACCGCGCCCAGGCTCCTCAGCTGCCAGGGTCAGAAGTTTACATGATCTGGTGGTGTCCACGAGCCGCCGTGCGGTAGCCAAACAATTAAGGAGGCGGTCAGTGCTCTTCAGCTCCAAAGCTGCTGCCGCCGCCGCTGCTCAGGCGTCCTTTCAGCAGAGCAGCAGAGTGGAGGAGCTGCTGATAAACAGTGGCCTGTCCCTGGTGTACACAAAGCACCTTGAATGCCCTTAACTACCACTAATAGGAGATAATGATTAGTGCTTCACACACAAACACACACACACACACACAAATAAATAAATAAAAAGTAAAAAAGAGAGGGAATAAGGGAGAGGGAGAGAGATTCTGTCTGAATTATTAACAAGTTAACTTTGTAGTGGAGGCACTTCATCCCTGAGGACAAACAAGCCAAATGTTTGCGAAATATAATTAAGCGGAGGCATCTTTAAATGTCATTGCAGCCCGTGCCATGTTTCAAATTGTTCTGCATCAACAGAATTTAACGAGATGGCTAAGGAATCCATTTCCTGCAAGCATGTGATAAGCCTCACATACAGTGGAGCACTTTCATTGATTGCCAAAATAAAGCATTTTGTATGCAAATGGGGGGTGGAGTGGCTAAGCTGATTTAGCCTCATGGACACCAAATAATGGCCTTTACAATTAATACTTTAGCATGCTATCCATTGAAAATTCCATCTCCTATTTAATGTGTCTAAAACATTTACACATGCTCCCCAAAAAAGGGAAGGAAAACGTGTGGTGTTCGAATGGATTAATATGAAAGCCAACAAACAAATAAAAGCTGAGCCCCTCAACCCCTCTCCCTCTCCACCGACCATCATCCACCCATCCACCCGTCCCTATCATCCACTGCTGTCTTTCGCTCACTCTCCTGCTCCTGCATATTTTGGATTAACTGATAATCTTTCAAGGTCCCACAACCCCCAGGGGGCTATGAGGAAAGGGAGGGAGGGGGCTTGAGCTGAGGATTGTGGGTGATGTGGCATTGTTTGAACGTAATGTGCCTGTGTTGATACTTGTAAACACGTTCCTCTTTGTTGTCATGATACACCCTCTTTCCCCCAACCCTCACTATACACACACACACACACTCTCACACATACACACAGACACACACACACAGACACACACACACACACACACACACACACACACACACACACACACACACACACACACACACACACACACAAACACACACACACACACAACCCCATCACTACTCTTCCATCTATCCCCAAGCACCCTTTGCTTTCAGGTTTAATTGGATGCAGAATACAACTTTCATGAAGACATCTTTAGCTGCACTCGGGTGCTGCAGAGATGTCTGTCATGGAAGACCTGATGAAGTTGTCTGAAGTTGGAAACAGTAAATAGAAGGAACAGAGGTAAGATGGTACATTGCAGGTGGTCTCTTTAGAAGCTCATTTTGGAAGATCTTTCCGAGATCTCAGAAAGGACCGTAGAGCTGTGACATGGCTTTTGGGACCCACAGTAAAGCCCATCGCAGTTCTCTGCAATCAGTGCAAGTGTCAACCAGATGACTTTGAATCAACCCGTAATTCCACATGGTTATACCACAATGATTTGGCAGATGCATCTTGCCAGGATTTGAGCCCACCAGATTTCCATTCTGTCCTTTCAGCAAGTGGAATGAAATTTGCATCGGGATATGCATCCTTCCAATTCTTTGAGTGGAATTGCAAATCAATCACTAAATTGTTAGAATTGAAAGGAAATAGAACCCCAGGCTTCAGAGCAGATCTGCCAGAAAAAGAAGGTCATTTTATGATTTTAACCGGCCATTTTGAGCTTTTTGTGTATGTGTGTGTGTGTGTGTGTGTGTGTGTGTGTGTGTGTGTGTGTGTGTGTGTGTGTGTGTGTCGGTATGAAAACTGCTTTTAACCACATGAATAAGAAAGCAGGTGCAGCTTTGTGAGCAACTCAATGGAAAGGATGTTATATTACATTAGGAATGGTGTGAGCGCTGTAAAGCCTCCAATTGAATTGCACATATATGCGGGTCTGCTGAAGGTAGTGATTTTGACAGGCCACATAATGGTTTTATTTAGATTACCTTCTGTGTGAGGAGTCTGTCAGCTTTCAGCCCCTAAAACCTTTGAGCATTTCGGTCAGTTGCGCTCACGTGAGAGCCCCCCACCCCCCCACCCCGAAAAACCTCACAGAGAGTGGCAGTGGCGTCTGATCGAGAGTGAAAGGCTATGTCAGAGTGTCTTAACAGGTTTGGCTGTGCAGGATAATCACGTTTAGGGGTTTTAGCATTGAGGATGACATTAAGCTGGGAAGTGACAGGAATATACACAAGTGACAGCGTCTCTCTGCCCACGGAAAAGCCCAGAAGTGCCATCAGGGGGTGACATATTTTCCCCCTTCTTCATCCTCCGCTCAAACATTCCGAAGGTTTTTTTCTTTTCTTTTTTTTTCAGCTCTACCATTCTCCACATTCACGTCTCTCCCTCTGTCCCTCTCCCCCCCACATCAAAGCTAAAGAGGACTTGCCACACTTCTTAAACACAGAAGCCTCTCAAGCCCACCCCGCTGTCTGCATTAGGGCCTTTCTCCCTTCAAGACAAATGTCTGAGTGACCCCTTTATGCATGAGATTATACCCCTATTTTATTCTGCGGCCATGTGATGATTGTGTTTTTTTTTTCACTGAGCACCATTCACATCTGCTGGAGGCGACGCACCCGGCCCCCCGCTCCGCTTCTCTTATCTCCGCAGGGCAGGGCCGTGACACCCCGTGCTAATTCAGCTTTTAAAGGGACATGTTAATACTTGGCGGTCACCACTATCAAAGGAAACTTTTAAACTCGATCCTCTTTTATCAAAGTTGTCGCCCGAGAGGCTCGCAGAGAGATCTTGAGCCAGCCCGACTCTCTTCCTTTGCCCGACTCTTTGATTTCATCCTTCACAACGAGTCAACGATATCTTTGCTACCTTCTTTTTCCCCTTTGTGCTCTTTCGTCCTTCTGCTGGATCCCACCTGCAGGTGTAACTGGAATGTGGAGCCTGTGTTGCGGAGAGTCAAGGGCAGCCGCCAAAAGTGTTGACAGCAGTGTTTGAGGTAAATTAGAGAGCTGAGCCCCTCCACACCAGCGGGGAGGCTGAGAAAGGCCCCCGCTGATAGAGCTGACCTCCTGATCACCAGCGCCAGCTGAGAAGAGAGAGAGAGAGAGACAGAGAGACACAGAGAGAGAGAGAGAGAGAGAGAGAGAGAGAGAGAGAGAGAGAGAGAGAGAGAGAGAATCCTGGCTCTCCTGCCCAGGCTGGAATTCGGTGCCTGAGAAATCTTTAAGTTCCTCAAATCCCAATTGGACTCAGCAGGGGGGGGCGGGGGGCTCTCCTCTTCTTTGCCGACAGGTTTAGTGGCTGCCCTTGTGTCTAGGGCTTGGTGTGTTTGTGTGTGAGTGTGTGTGTGTGTGTGTGTGTGTGTGTGTGTGTGTGTGTGTGTGTGTGTGTGTGTGTGTGTGTGTGTGGTGGGGTAGGGCAGTGTGCTGGGGATCCATAGGGGCACCATTGCCCAAAAGAGTTGAACTGAAGTTAGATAGAGGGAGAGAGTGAAAGAGCACACGGGGAAGCAGGTCTGGTTGTATGTCTTTAAAAAGAAAAGAAAGTAGAAAAGAAAATACAGAACTATTCTATATCAAATTTACTTTTTATGACAATGACACTAATAGCCCACATTTGAGCAGTAAGAATGGTCATCACTTAGTGACACTGACAGATGATGAATGTATTGATCACCTATTGTGAATCGACCTTTATATTGTGAATGCTAGATGATAAATATGAATTGAAGAACTCTGACCATTGTTACTATGTCAACCACCAGTTCTGCTTTCTTTACAGTAGCTGGAAGGCCCCACTATACAATCCCCTATTCCAGTATGGCCTATGGTGTACTGGAAACATTCAGTTTCTTTCATTCAGCTGAGTCTTTGAGTGGGAGCCCATTGTCCAGTCCTGAATGCTGAACACCAACTGCGTAAACATAGAACAAGAAAATGATCGGCAAGGATTGGCCAAGCCGTTTCTGTGTGGGTTATGTCAGTGCTCATTCTGAAAGTGTTGTTGCGTGTTTGTAATTTTTCCCTGTGAGTGCCGCTGACTTTTCTGCTCAGTGCTACAGCAAATGGATCCCCACGGTTGTGTGTGCCCATTTCATTTCACTAAGCTGCCCGGCCAAGAGGGTGAAAGGAAATCTCTTCTAAGTCCCTCACCCTCAGAGCCCGCTGTCACAGATATTCTCTGTCGCGATAAACCAAAAGCAAAATTGAATTTTTACGAGCGACTAAAAAGATAATGGGGCTGGAAAAATCTTCCTTTTGCACACAAAATGGTGTCAATAAACAGACATGTTTAGAACAAATGGGAGGGCTTTTATCTCGGCCAAAAAATCCATAAAGAATTCACTTGAAGCAGAGAGAAAAGTATTTTTCAAAAAAAGAGGAGGATAAAAAATCCCAGCAAGATCCCGCTTCGTATTGGAAAGCCAGGCTCTCTAAAGGTTGACATTTAACTGCTGGAGATGTAATGACTGATAAAGACGACGGAAGAAGTTTGTGGAAAATTAATGTCATGGTTCATCTCTGAAAACAAGATGTTAATACTAAGCGAGGACAGAGAAAATTATCTCCGGATCAAAACAAACAAAAGTCCATTTGGCCCCTTTCCCCGATCAAGTATACAAATATACCCTACTGACTAAAAATTGCTGTACAATGTTTTGCTCTCTGCTTCCTTGAAGGCAGTAGTTAAGAAAGAAAGAAAGAAAAAAAGAAGGCATAAACACAGGTTGAAAGGAAGGACAATACTCCCATATAGAGCTGTTAGCTGTCTATGTGAAAAGAGGAATATGTTTGTGTGTAACATTTCCATGAAACTCTGCTGCATTCATTCCCTCCTTTAATCTCTGTCTCCATTAATTCAGTCTCTCCCCAATCTTTGGCCTCAGCATCAGTTGAGTATTCATCAGATTCAGCATGGCTCAGTGATTTTGCTCAGGAAAATGGCTTGTGATGAGATGCTGATGCCCATTTCCCTGGAGGAGGCTGGGAGTCATCTTTGAAAGCCTTAATAAGTGAGAGGAGGAGGTGGAGGAGGAGGAGGAGGTGGAGGAAGAGGAAGGTCTGGTCCTGGCCAGTGGACAGGGCATCAGTGAGACATAATCAAAGATTACTCGCAAAACTCTCTCTCCATCTCTCTCTCTCTCTCTCTCTCTCTCTCTCTCTCTCTTTCTCTCTCATTAAGCCTCTGTAGATGTTCTCATGGTATGATCAAGGCCGTTATTTCCCCTTCCTGACATTAAAGATAAGATTATAAAAATGATGTCAATCATCACTTCAACAGAGGCCTCCTTTTGAATAGAGGTCTGTAGTATCTGACATACAAATGTAATCAACTCCATGCAGTGCTGTGCATTTGGAGTGACTGAGAGGGAGACTGATGAAGCGTTGCAGCCGTCCATATGCCTAGTATCAGGACAGATGACCCTGTGTATGACTGAGCCTTGCCACAATCATCCGTGTCTCCACAGGCTCTTTGAATGAACCGTACTGTGCATTCTGTAATGTCCATCTTAGCATTCAACTTTTATCTGGCCATCCAAGGAGAGAGATGTGTATGTGTGTGTGTATGATTGTAAATGCTGCATTTTCATATTGGTGTGTAATAAGTATGCACATGTGTGTGTGTGTGTGTGTGTGTGTGTGTGTGTGTGTGTGTGTGTGTGTGTGTGTGTGTGTGTGTGTGTGTGTGTGTGTGTGTGTGTGTGTGTGTGTGTGTGTGATCACAACAATGTACAATATGAATGTTCATCTCATCTGTACACATGAGTATGTGTTAATAGTAAATATCAGGAGATACGCAAGAGCATGACCTCTGCATGCTGTAGCCTAGCTGATATTACTGTCATCATTTTGGCCTTAATCTCCACAGGTGGAGAGAAGACAGCAGTACTCTGTTTTGAAATATGGCGTGTTACCCTTGAAACACACTCGATGTATCCCTCTCACATCTCCCCACAGCTTCACTCCCCTCTGCAGAAGTTTGGCTCCTCCGTTCCCTCTGACCTTTTTGGAATGCATCTGGAACCTGACTGGCTGAAAGGGGAGACCGTCTGCCAGCTCCTAATGGCTTTTATAGCAGCAAAAAACAAAGCAGCGAAGAGCTGCCACTACCTTGGCAACTTCCCCCTCTCTTTCTTCTCTTACTCTATTTCTCTTCCCCCATCACCAGCGCTACTTCCTTGCACTTGTTGAATAAAACATCGGTCCCCAAGCTGAAGGTAATGGCTGCTGGTGGGTGCCCTGCTGAAACCCACTCCCCACTCTACAAACGTCTGCCAGTTTAGCCTTGAAAGCGTTGTACAACGGTCCAAACGTGGGCACTGACAAGTTATTTGTGACCTGTGGCAAGAGAGAGAGAGAGAGAGAGAGAGAGAGAGAGAGAGAGAGAGAGAGAGAGAGAGGGAGAGAGAGAGGTGCACTGGGTAAGGCCAAAAAATCAATCTTTCCCTGGCCTCTCCACCCCCCACCCCCCTCCCACTCACCCCCCACCCCCACCCCCACCCCTAAACCAAACCTCCTCCTCGCCTCTCTGAATACCGAGCAAACAAACAGGCCTAAACAATACGATATATACCACATATCAATTACACTAAATGCCTCAGTATCTATACTTCACTGTCTCAGGCACACACCGGCTACAAGGCACACACGCTGCTGCGAGCCGATAATGGCCCGCATTGTTCTCCGCCATCTGGGGGACAGATAAGAGCAGCCTGGGTATGGGCGATAATAAGAGGAGGCAGAGGAAAAAGCGAGTGTTAAACATTTCCTTGGCCCATGAAAAAGGTTCCATTAAGTCCACTCACCCCAATTGAATATTAATGAACTAATTAACAGATTTATTGTTCTACGCAATTTCTGGAGGGGGCCATTTTTTTCAAGTGCTATTATTTTTTCTAATTATTTTTTGCACTTTGTATAATTGAATCTTTGTAGCTGCCAGCATCCCAAGCGTGCCTTGGCAACAAGGAAAAGAATTTGGCGTGTGGCGTGGTGTTTGTGTGTGTATGTGTGTCTTTTTCTTCTTCTACCCCTTTTAGTTTTCCGCGCACAACAACAACAAATAACAATGTTTTCCACGATAGCAATGTGTTTGTAATTAGGATTTTTTTTCTAGCACCCCCCCCACCCCCCCCCCCCCCCCCCCCCCCATCCTCCTCTTCATCAACCTAGCTTGACTCCATTTCTCATTCACGGAAGCCTCCTATAGATTTTTGTTTTGGAAATATACTAGGGGTGAGGCTTGCCGAAGGTGTCGGATTACAAAACAGCAATCAACTGGGTTACAGTTGGCTGCATCACTCTCCAGGCCTCACAGAGGACTGAATGAGCATCGACAGCTGGGGCTGATAGATAGCATAATCACCTGATGAAGAGGACACACCAGAGCGCAACTCTCCACAGACGGCTGAATAGTCCCGTTCCTAAGAGCTACGCGGGGTGGCTGTAAAGGTTACCTTGAAAGGGGATAAATGCAATTAGGGACGTCGGTTGATTTACAGCGGAGATAGGAGAGGTGGGCAGGCCCAGAGAGGTGCCCATCCACTCACAGAGGGGGGATACGATGCTTTTAGTTTGAGGTGGGCACATCACACCACCCTTGATGTGGGGATGCGAGGAGAGGAAAGGAGAGGAGAGGAGGTGATGGGGGCGGGACTGCACTGGAGGGATGAGAGGTGATTTGTTGGTGTGCATAGTCATCGTACACACAGCCTGTGAGAGCAGAAGGGTTAGCTTTCCTCTGTTTTAACTGCTCACTGCTTCATGCCATTCACGCTGCATTACTTTTTGAACAATGTAAGGGACTGAAACAAATATTTGTTTGAAACCCTCACTGGCCCTCACCAATACAAGGCTAATTTGGTTTTGGTCAGTGACACAGTGATGGATTTCGTTTTTTCCCCCCTTCCCTTTGTCTTCAGTGTCAGTTTCAGGGCGAATTGGAAGGAAATGGTAAAAGGGCCTGCTTTCAAAGAAAATGCTTGACTGGGGTTTAAAACAAAGCTAGTCTCTAATGACATTCATACTCTCCAATGGCGCCAATCTGTCAACTTTAGACATGCCTCGAAATCCTTGAAAAATTGGATTGAGGAAAAGCCCTTGAGGAGTGCACCCCTGAAAGCTATGATTAAGTTGTAGTAGGGGGATCATGGCGGTAACCTTTTGATAAGTGCAATATAATTATTATTACATTCCACTATTTGCAGGTTTACTTAATTCTATTTATGTTAGAAATCCAATTCTGCCAAATAAAAGCATCAATTTCTTTGGGTTACTTCACCAATATAAGTTAGAATAATGAACTCATTTCGCTGTTGTATGGAAATTTGGTCTCATTACAATAATTTCGCCTGGTACACCAGCCACCCAATATTAAGAGCAAAGCCCTACAGTCATGCACTGCCTTATTATGCCATACATCACAAACTGCATTAGGCTCATAAAACCTGTCACCAAAAAGGTTGGAAAGTTTCAGCGCCGGCCCACTGGGTTAATATATCTCCCCGCCACACACACACACACACACACACACACACACACACACACACACACACACACACATACACCAAAGAGAGAATAGCAATGTATCAGCTGTATTTCATTTGCTTACAGACACACACATACACACATGCACACACAAACAATTTCCTGCTCGTTTGGGGATTTCCTAGATTTTAGTGTTTTACCCATTTGGACGCCTGGGCCCATCCTCATCCCCATCCAGATGCCTTTCTCATCAAAAGCTACTATTTTCAGTACCCACCCTCCTTAAATCGGCCACTGGACTGCAGGCGCTCGAGTTGTGTTTGTAAAGTCCAGCGCTAAATTTGGGCTCAGCGGGCAATTAAGGGAAAACTCAGAGGCAGTGTGAGAGGCAGCCTCGATGTCAGTGGATAAGCACACACTAACGTGGTCAGAGGCCTGGGATGGAATTAGAGCAGGCTCCGATTCAGCAGTACACCCACACAATGAGCTCGCTTATGCAGGGGGAAAAACACCTTAACTGCCCCGTGACAACCCTGAGTGTAGTCAGCCTGTTTGCATATTGCTAGTAGTTACGGTACATGCAGTACATACTGTAGTTGTGGGTGGGATGATTTTTTTCAGCTCTCAATTATGTTGCTATGGACCTAAGGCCCATTCATCTCACTTTGACACTGAATGAATTACTGTTCAACCTAAATCATTGCGTCCTCCACTCCCTCCAGGTGAAGTTATGGATTTGATCAGCCAAAAAAGAAACCCAAAGTAAATAAACAGGTGCAGCACTTCAAATGAAACATAATGCAGTATTATTTTAATTGCTTAATTTCCATGGAGCAAGCTGCTCTTTTTTTGACAGTTTGTTGTATTTCTTTTTTGGGGGGGAGGGGGGATTGGGGTAGCATGACGCATCTGCTGTTGATGTGCGATCCCTTGAAGAAAGTGTCAATAGATTCAGCCATAATTGCCACAGGACTGGGAGAGTGACTGAGTCTGTGCTTGCACTTACAAAGAGGCGACCAAAGCAAGCTTCTCTGTTAGTCAGAGGAATCTCTCGTTTGGAGACAAAGCAACAAAGTGCAGTAATTGTTTAGCGAGCTGCATGTCGGCGTGAATGACTGACTCGCTGAAAGGGACGCCTTCATTTTGCCGAGCACTTCCAAGTAGTCACATATGACTCAGAAATCACTGGGTGCTTCTTGCGTGAAGGGGGGCAATCTTTGGTAACAATCAATTACAATACATTTCCCACTCTGTCTACTCCACTAAGAGCTTCTCGCGACATGCATTGTGAGGTCTGGTAAATATACACCATTTCTCCTATTAAACATTGTTTAGTGTGCAGAGAGAGCACTGGCGCACACACACACACACACACACACACTCACACACACACACACCATGATGGAGGGCTGAGCATCCCAGTCGCAATGACAATTTAGACGAGCCTTGTGCAGGCTGGGGAAAATGAGGATGAAGCAGTTTGCGGTTCTTCACCGATTATCCAGATTGAATTACGTTTTTTTTTTCCGTGTGGACATCTGTTGTAGTTTAGCTTTGATTTGCAACTCAGTGAATTTTTCGGAGAGTGGGCCCGTCTTTTAATTGGTGACGCAATTGTTTCATAAACAGAATGGAGTCAGGGGGGGGGGGGGGGGGGGCGCAGCATTTGTCTCTATTTGGGTTTGCACTGATTCATTCTGGGCACTGAAATGGAGTTTTAGAGTGGAGTAACCTTTTAGAGCGACATTTGTCTGCATTTTACAACGCCACTAAAGCGACAAAAAAGGACGAGTCCGATAATACTGTTGATCTTATCAGGCAGCACTATCAACACCATGAAGGACCATGTTTGAACAGCACTGAGTGGGATACCATTTGTGTATGTGCGTGTGTCTGTGTGTGTGTGTGTGCGCGCTAGGACGAATGCTAACACTGCTTCTGGCCAGAATCTGGTCTCATGCCCGTCTCTTTCCCGGCTTGAGGAAGGCCACAGAGTTTTTGGCCCAAACTCTCTTAATAAAAGAAGCTGGGTCGGGTGCCTGTGGAATGCATCAGACATAAATTATACATTTCCACTGTTTCCCACACACGGTATTAAATTCCATAAATTTGAAGGTCTGTAACTTGTCTTCAGCACCCGGCTCAATATTTGTGGACTGTAATGCGGCGAGATTGATGCGGAGCTGGGGAGCGTCAGTTTTGGGAGGCGTCCCCCTGAACACACGGCCTGTATCCTGCTGGGCTGACTTATGAAAGCTCCATCCAAATGCCACCCTGTTGTTGCAGGGAGCAGGCAGGCAGGCAGGGAGGGAGGGCTCTTTTGTTCCACACGAGAGGGCGGCTGGGCAGAGCGGAGGGAGAAGAAAACAGCACAGACCTCAGGGATTCAGGAATTTGGGCTCTCAATTATGGACTTCGGGAGTCTCATTCGAAGTAATTAACACAAAATGGGATATATCATAATACAATGACTGTTCTTTAAGTCAATCACTCCATAATGTAGATTTAATTATAAATGTGGTTTACCACCAGTCTGAATGCCAGTGTAGGGCTAATTAATTGGAGTGAGGACAATTATCAGGAAACTCATCATTAGCCACTGTGCGGGATGATTTTTCCTCCCTCCCTCCCTCCCTCCCTCCCTCCCTTTCTACCCCCATTCTCTCTCGCTCTCTCCCTCTCTCTCTCTCCTCCACATCCCCCCTGCCTGGCTCTCTCCTTCTTGTCTGTCTCTCTTTTTATCTTAATTTTTCTGTCTCAGCTGAAATGCTGACACTGTCTTGGGTGATTGGGGCCTGTGAGTAAGCCTTTAAATGTCAGTGATCTGAAGTGTGCCGGCTTCAGGTTTCTGGAGGGGTTTGTGTGGGGGCTGGGGGTGGTGGTGGTGGTGATGGGTGGTGGTGGTGGTGGTGGGGTGCACACACCGGGCTTGGTCGGGCCATCCCACCATCCAATTGAATGGTCCACAGATTACTCCATTATTTCTGGGGAGCCGGCGTCGGGAGGTGGACTAAAGGCCCATTATCTGAGTGACTGAGACCATCGGAACTTATTACACGTGTGACCTTTAAAAGGCTTCTGCCGTGATGGATCTCAGGTGAGAATTTGCCGGAATCAATTTTGATCTGAAGGTGAGCACGGCTCGGCTTGGCTATGGCTGCAGCCCAGAACTACCCCCCAGCCCCATCCCACACCACCCCACCCCACAACACACGCACCCTTCCACCTCCCTGCAGTGTGAAACATTCACTTATAAGAGAAAGAAATGACAAAAAAAGAGAGAGAGCAGAAGAACTTCAGACGGGTGGAGATGGGCAGGATTATAAAGTACCCATAATGCCTTTGTGTCCTTTCCCCCACAAATTAAAGAGACTTTGAAGCGCAGGGCTGGGGGAAGTGCCACAGCATTGTGCTTAATCAAGGTAGAAATACAAAGCCTGAGCACGCTCCCCAAAGGTTCACATCAAAAGGTGCATCCCACTTTGAATGCTATTTAATCAGTTAAAACACAGATGGCGGCCTGCCTCAATTAATTAATCATATATGAAGCACCCAGTACTTGTGAGTGAAACAACAAGACACACACAGACACACACACACACACACACACACACACACACACACACACACACACACACACACACACACACACACACACACACACACACACACACACACATACACACACCCACACCCACACAAAAGTGTGTCAGTGCTGAGGAGATCTCATTTGGAGTTTCATCAGGAGCTGTTGCCACCTCCAAAAACCAGGAGAAGACAGGAAGTAGTTTAACTGCATTAC